>NC_043715.1:27058618-27174831 GCF_006229205.1 Suricata suricatta | reverse complement strand
GACAGTGCTGCTATGAACATTGGGGTACATGTGCTCCTATGCATCAGCACTTCTGTATCCCTTGGGTAAATCCCTAGCAGTGCTATTGCTGGGTCATAAGGGAGTTTTACTGATAGTTTTTTGAGGCACCTCCACACTGTTTTCCAGAGTGGCTGCACCAGTTTACATTGCCACCAACAGTGTAGAAGGGTGCCCGTCTGTCCACACCCTCACCAGCATCTATAGTCTCTTGATTTGTTCATTTTAGCCACTCTTACTGGCATGAGGTGGTATGTCAGTGTGGTTTTGATTTGTATTTCCCATGCTGAGGAGTTTTAACTTTATCCTTTATACAATAAGGAGTCCTAGAAGATTTTCTAAGTAAGATGGTAAGATAGTAAGTTATCAGTTAGGTATTCCTATATAACAACCCCCCCCCCCAATTTCAGTAGCTTAAAGCAAAAATAATTTGTATATACTTGAATCTGCAAACCAGGTAGGGATATACTATAGGCTCCCTCTCCTGGTAATGGCAGAAGCACAAGCAAGAAGAAATGCCCCCAAGCTTCTTTAATCCCCAGGCTGAGAAATAGCACACCATCACTTTCATCACATTCTATTGGCTGAAACAAGCCACATGGTCAAACCCAGAATCAAGGTGTGGAAATATTCTCCTCCCCTTTTGTGTGAGGAGCTGCAAAGTCTGAGGCAAGGGGTATAGGTACAAGGAGGAGTGAGAAGTTGGGGACATTAATGCAATCTTCCACACTAAGATGTATCTTAAAAGCATAACTCTGTCACCAATGTAAAGGGTGAGTGGAAAGAATAAAGTTTGGATTGTGGTTATAAGTTATTCACAAGATGATAAGAGCATGAGCTAAAACAGCAGCAGTTGCAATGGAGAACAGAGTAAGGATGTCTTAACCAATTCTCCATTAGGAGACTCTTGGAAGTAACTAGATAAAAACCCATCCATGGACATTCCTTGGTGATATTGATTGAGCCATGCTGGACTATCAATTCCTAACATCTTTTTCCTTGTGTTATAAGACATGGCTATTTATTTTCTGTCTTTGACCCTAAGCAGGATGGCCCTTTGCTAGAAAAGAGAAGTCTAAAAGATAAATGTGGCCTGCAGGTGGCCACACAGCAAGAACTATGATAGTGCTACCACTGAGGTCAGAGTGTTTAACTCAATTCTTTAATTTCTTCCCTGACAGCTATGACACAAGGGTATCACACAGCCCCGGTAGCACCTACTGTCTCAGCCATACTTTAGGACTCTGATTATATTCTGCTGTATTGTTCTTTCACCATTCTGTGGTGGGCCTGGTCTGTTAAAGTGTCTTAGGTTTCTCACTTACAGAAGTTTTAGCTTCTTTGGTTGGACACAGTACAATGAGGCTTTCTCACCCTGATTGTCTTCTGTTCCAATTACCCTGCCTGGATCACAAAGTCAAATGTTATTTACTAATTTCTCCCAACTATGGGGCACCTGTTGGAAATTAGATTCAGCAGCCAGAGTGCAGTGCCTTGGGGAAAACAATAGGCTGATTTCATTCTCACAGGAGCACTGGGTCAGTTAGAATATCTTGGTGCTTCTTAGCCCAAGTGTTTAATCAATGAATCTTCAGTTTGGTGATGGAGAGGGACCTAAAATTAATAGGTGCATGCCCTGTAACTGTTCCTTTCTAAATGTGTGGTGGTAAATTTTACATCAAAGAAAGAATAGAAGGTTTGAAGATGTGCTCAAATCCTCACCATGTAATTTACCAGCAATAATATATTGAAGTCACTTAGTATCATTGAACCACATCAGGAATACTATTGTCTTGTGTAAAATGGTGATACTGATAAGATTTGCACTACCCAGTGGCTGTGAGGTTCAATGAAGATAAAGATGAAAATATTTTGTCAATAGGAATACACAGTGCACAAACACATTATAAAAGGTCTCCAAGAAACCTATGATCTTTCCCCATATCCCAACTCATTGCCCCTTATGTCCCACCCATAGTTATTATCATAAAGGAGGTCTTCTCAATATATCTAATCCAGTCCAGTCTCACTTTAGTTTACTTGTATTTCTTTTTCTTTCTAAACCAAGGAAATAAATTATCTCAGGTTATGCTTCTTTTAAGAGCAAAGCTTCATGTTGTATGTGGCATTCCATTCTCAGCATCACATTTGGCAAACTAAATCCATTTAAGAGAAGAGGGTTCAGAATGAAAAAGAGATTGATACATTGAAAAAGGAGAAGGAACTAGAGGGGGAAACACTACCAGGGGCTGGAGATACAATGATCACAGCTAAAGTCAAATTCCTAAAAGACTACTATGAGTTTGGAGAATTGGAGTCTTTTCTATAGACTTTTCTTTCAGCTTGGGTTTCCTAGAAGACAGAGAGCTTTAGGCATGGATTAAGTGCTCAGACTTTATTTGGGAGGTGCAATCTCAAGGCACTGAGAGTGAGGGGAAAAGTGAAGTGAGGCAGGGAAAGAATGTCATATGAAGGGTTAATATACTGAGGGATATGTTGTTGTGAACCAGAAAGAGGCACAGTGGCCATTTGTTAGGAGTTCCTGCTTGGTCATATAGGCTGTCCCCGAAGAGATGATGGCAACACTGCCTTGGAGGAGTCTGTGGGAATAAGTTAGTAAAGGATATTTACCCTCTTACTGTCTGTTTTCCATTGGTCAAATTTGACCCCACAGGGAGTAAACTCCTCTACATTTGCAGGTTACATCATCTGGCCCCTTAGAAGCTACTTGGAAAGTCACATCCCATACCCCATGATATGGCATTTCACCTAAATATGGAAGTGGCAGGAGTAACCAAAGACTCTAGATGCATAACTGGTTGGCCAGGTTGCACAGTGACAGCCAAGGGAGAGGGGACAGATGGTTTACTGGGCAAGAAACTAATGGAAACCAGGAAGTGAAACCACAAATACCTAAGCTGACTTAGTGGCTGTAGTGGCATAACTATGATTGGCTTCTCAGACAAGGGAAGAAGATAGTGTTGGCTGAAGAGGACAAGCAGCTGAGAGTCTAGATCAGGGCACCAAGAGAATCAGAAGAGGTATATAACAGGTATTCCATATAGCCTCCCTTATTCAATATCTTTTAGTGCCTATCAAGTACCAGGTGCTTGCTAGACCCAAGAACACAAAATCAAATAACAACCAACCCCACCCCAAAAAAACACTAAGTTATGGACACATCCCCAAAGTCACTCACAGTCCTGTAAGTGCAACACATGAGCACATCACTGCAATATAAAACATATAAGCACTATGCAGATATATACACAAGATACAGTGGGGGCATAATACATAGAAGTGACAAAGAGAACATATCTACTGGCCAAACAGAAGGCAAAAGTACCAAAAGAGCTGAAGAATATAGATAAAGCTATTCCACAAAGTAGCAAGTTTCCTTTTCCTGAGGCATTAAAGCACCAGATGGGCAGCCACAGAGTTAATATGAAATATAGGGGACAAGAGCATCCAGTGGGCGAACCAGATGACTCAGAGCCACTCCAGCTTTGGCTTTCCATGTTCTTAAGATGGACTCAGATGTGACATCCATAGCCAGATAGCTCAGTGATTAGAAACTTTCATTAAATGTCTATGTTTGAGGGTTCCATGTAAGCTAGCAGTTTTGTTTCAGTTTTATTCGGACCACATCCTGAAACCTGTCCCTTTAGGTTGTAAGCGTATGCCCTTCATCACTAATGAGGAAAAATGAAAGAGTGTGATAGATTGTCTCACTGCTTCTACTACAGGAAACATAGTTCATGTTGGCAATAGCCAAGTGGAAACTTAGAAAACAAGAGATCAGCCAAAGCAGCAATACAACTACAAATTTTTCTCAATTAACCTTACAAACAATATATATGATTTTTATATACTCAAAAAATCAAAACAAATAAAGGACATCAAATGATATATGAAAAACTAGAAGATATATGCCTTGTTACTAGGTGAGACCACTTAAATTTAAAAATGTCAATCAGCACAAAATTCATCTATAAATTCAATACAATTCCAATATGGACTGCTTCCCTTCCTGAATCATACCTTATCATCACATTACTAGAGGTTTGCTTATAGCAGTTCTTTCTGCCTGGTACATCATGTCTGGTTAGCAAGAAAAAATGACCAGGCATACTCAAAGGCAAATAAACAAACAAAAACAAACAAACAAACAAACAAAACCCACCAAAACCAAAAACAAAAACAAATTTTGGAAAGATAGAGCAAGCATCAGAACCAGACATGGCAGAGATGTTGGGATTATCAGAGTAAGAATTTAAAACTATCATTAATATGCTAAGGGCTCTAATGAATAAAGAAGATAGCATGCAAGAATACATGAGCAATGTTAGCAGAGAGATAGAAATCCTAGGAAAGAACCAAAAAAAATGCTAGAAATGAAAAACACTAACAGAAATGAAGAATGCTTTTGATGGGCTTAATGGTAGGCTGAGTAAAAAATCTGAGCTTAAGGATATCCCAATAGAAGCTTCCAAACCTGAAAAACAAAAAGAACAAAGACTGGGGGGGGGGGGGTAAAAAACAGAACATAATATCCAAGGACTGAGGGACAACTACAAAAAGGTGTAACATACATGTAATGGGAATAATAGAAGGAAAAGCATGAGAGAAAGGAACAGAAAAAATATCTAAACCAATAATAACTGAGAATTTCCTCCAAATTAATCTCAGACACCAAACCTCAGATCCAGGAAGCTTGGAGAACACCAAGCAGATTAATGAAACAAAACAAACAACACAACACAAAAAAAATTCTATATCTAAGCATATTGTTTTAAAACTTTAGAAAATCAAAGATAAAGAAAAAAAATCCTGAAAGAAGCCAGAGATGGAAAAAAAAAAAAAACCTTATCTACAGAGAAATAAACGTAAGAATTATATCCGATTTCTCATACGATTCAAGCAAAAATAGAGAGGTGGGAAAATATTTAAAGTGTGGGAAAAACAATTCCCTCAGTCTAAAATTCTGTATGCTGTAAAATTTTCCTTCAAAAGTTAGGGAGAAATAGAGACTTTCTCAGAGAAGTAAAAATGGAAGGAATTTGTTGTTAGTAGACCTGCCTTGCAAGAAATAATAAAAGAGGCTCTTTAAAGAGAAGGAAAATAATACAGGTCATAAACTTGGACCTACATAAAGAAACAAAGAGTACTGAAGAAGGAATAAGTGAAGGTAAAATGAAATATTTTATTTTTCTTATTCTTCATTCATCTAATAGAACAGTTTGTTCAAAATAATGATTGTAACAAAGTATTTGTATGTATGTATACATATGCTTATATGTAAGTGAAATGAGTGACAGCAAGGATACAGGGTACAGGAGGGAGGGAATGGGCTTATTTTGTTATTACAAGATAGTTAATACTACCTGTGAAGTAACATAGTGTGATTTGAATATGAATTTGGATTTGTTGTAAATGAATATTATAAACTCAAGGGCAACAAGGAAAAAGTAAAAAAAGAAACATAATTGATAGGCTAAGAAAGAAGAGAAAATGGAATCATACAAAATGCTGAATTAAAACCATAAAAGGCAGAAGAAGAGTGGAATACAAAAATAGGAACAAAGAGCAGGGCAACAAATAGAAAACAGTAACAAATATGGTAGACATTAATCCAACTACATCAATAATCACTTTGAATATCAGTGGTCTAAATGCACCAGTTAAAAGACAGAGGTTGTCAGAATGTTAAAAACAAATAGATCCAACTAACATATTGACTATAAGAAACCCACTTTGAATATGAATACAGATATGTAGTAAAAGTAAATAAATGTTAGACCATATGCAGCTGGCACTAAGAATCTCAGGATGCTGACTTGCAGGCCACAGCCCTGGTCAGAGAAAAGATACTGACCATCACCAACCCTTTCTTTGCTTTGTCTTCCCCAGCTCCTGAAAATGCATCTCCCACTGACCCCACCTATGGACCCTGGATGGCCCCATTCATTTATTTAACACATAGTGTCTGAGTACCTACTGTGTGCCAGACCCTGTGCTGGGCACTGGAGATGAGCTGGTTCCTAAAGCACTGACTGTAACCACAGCAGTAGCATTTCAGTCGCCTTCGCCCACCATGTGATGGGAACCTCCACCTAAGTTTCCCAGCCAGCTTCCCCAGGAGCCAGCCCCTACAGGGCTGGTGTGGAGTTCCATAAAGCCTCCAGGATTTCAGTTCCCCTTGCCTCCCACCAATTCCCTAAAGCGAGCTGTTCATGAGCCTGGATTCTGATGAGCTTCCCACTCTGTGGTTGTCTTAGTCTAACAAAATGCCACAGGACGGGTAGCTTATAAACAACAGGAATTTATTTCTCACAGTTCCGGAGGCCAGAAGTAAGGGATCAGGAAGGCACCAGGGTCAGGTGAGAGCCCTCTGCCAGGTCATAGACTTCTCACTGTATCCTTGGATAGCAAAAGAAAGGGGAGAGCTGGCTCTCCAGGAGCTCTTTAAAAGGGCATTAATCCCTTTCATGAGGGCAGAGTGCTCATAAGTTAATCACCTCCCAAAGGCCTCACCTCCTACAACCAGTAGCTTAGGCACTGTTTCCAATATATGAATTTTGAGGACATGCAAACATTCAGGCCTTAGCAGCGATCTGCCACTTCGCCCAGTCTCCTCTAGGGTGGCAGTTCTTAACCTGGAGTGTACAAACCTGGAGCATAAACAAAAGCCACGTCTTTATTCTCGCTACTCCTCAGCTCAAGGGTTGGCACACTATGGCCCACAGGCCAAGTCAGACTTACCACCCGTTTTTTCACAGCCCGTGAGCTAAGAGTGTCTTTTTACATTCTCAAATGGTTGGAAAATGCAATCAAAAGAGATATTATATTTCATGATTCTGTGAAATTCTGTGAAATTCAACTTTCACTGTCTATAAATAAAGTTTTATTGGAACATAGCCACGCACATTCATTTACATATTATC
Source organism: Suricata suricatta (assembly GCF_006229205.1). NCBI lineage: Eukaryota > Metazoa > Chordata > Mammalia > Carnivora > Herpestidae > Suricata > Suricata suricatta. The sequence goes on along the minus strand of NC_043715.1, from coordinate 27,167,869 downwards.
TGTGGCTACTTTCATGCTACATCAACAGAGCTGACTAGCTGCAGCAGAGACCATATGGCCTGCAAAGTCTAAAATATTTACTATCTGGCCCTTTTCAGAAAAAAAGTTTGCTGACTTCTGCTCCAGCTGAAAGTTAGCATTCCCTTCAATTATGAATAGAAGACAGCAAACCAGAGTGGTATATACAGTATCTACTTGTGACTGTCGCCAGTAGAGATCAGAGATATTTTCATAACATATAACTGCTGTTATTTATCTTGGTATCCTATTTCTTCTCATCACTATTTCAAGTTTTGGGCAATTATTGATCTACCATTTATTTCATTTTATTTTAAGCACTAACAAAAGCAGCACACATAGCACCACATCACATATTTTTAAGATTTTAAAAAATATTTTGATAACCGTATTTCAATATAATTGTTATCTTATGTATTCTGGTTTAGGCATTTAAAAACATTATTCTAGGAGGGGATTTGTCAGCCTCACCAAACTGCCAGAAAGTTGATGGCACTAACAGGGCAAAAAGCCCAGGTCTATGAGCATGAGAATCTATTTGCCAGGGTCCTGATTCCTCACCCAGCTCTGGCCTGTTCTCTTGTGCAAAGGTCTAGAACCAACTCCCTGCATTCCAGCTACCTGCTGGAAACTGCAAACGCAAACCTGTGGTAGTCTGCTGACCCCAAGTTATCACTTCACGCTCTCCCTCCACATCCCTTCCTCCCCTGGGACTCCCAGTATTGCCTGGGCAATGGCTGCCTTTGCTATACCTTTAGGACCCTCAATCTTGAACCTCTCAGTCCCCCTTACCCGGCCAGCTTGAAGAGGTCTCAGACACTGGGCCCCAGGGACTCACTCCCAGGATGAAGGTTGGGAGGGATGGCAATGCCAAGGTTCAGGGACTAATAAAACAAGAAGACCCTCCTGCCTTCTCACAGGAACTTCCTCTTTCCTTAGCTGTATACATTCTCTCTGGTGCCCGAGAAAGATGAAGAGCTTGTTTTACTTTACAGGAAGTGCCACATTAGGTTCATGTGTGGGGTGTCTTTTACTGCCCCAAAGGTCCCTCCATTTAAAATGCACTTTGGACCTCAAATCCCCACTTAAGACCACAGAAGTAAAAATACTACCCTCAAATGGCCACATGACTTTGGATTAAAGCATACACATATGGAAATCTCTAGAATAAATATGAAGGACACCAACGACATACTGTGCTCAAACTGACAACGTAGTTAAGATCCTAAATATATGTTTTTCTTTTTTAAAAAAATTTTTTAACATTTATTCATTTTTAAGAGACAGAGAGAGACAGAGCAAAATTGGGGAAGGTCAGAGAGAGGGAGACACAGAATCCAAAGCGGGCTTCAGATTCTGAGCTGTCAGCACAGAGCCCAACACGGGGCTCAAACCCACAACTGTGGGATCATAACCTGAGCCAAAGTCCGATGCTTAACTGACTGAGCAACCCAGGTGCCCTTATATATTTTTCTTCTAATAAGGTACTTGAACTTTCCTAGTGAGAGAACATGATCACAAAATTGTGTGTGAGGCCCAGGTGAGTTTTCAGGGCCAGCATAGATATGACAAGGCTGCTGGGCAGGGCCTGGGCCGTGAAGTAGGTCCTTGAAGGCAGAGACTGACAACCTGAGGAAAACAGGCCATTACTGAGGGTGAATTCCCTGACTCCTTCATTCTTTTATAGTATCTCTTCACAGAAGTTATAAAGGAATGAAGGGGTCTGGGTCTTTATGAAAAGTAACAACACCCAAGATGGTCTTGGTGATGGAAAGATGGACTCAGTATCCATTAGGGATTCTGACATTCAGGCACCACCCACCACATATTGACCAAGAATCTTCTGTCCTCCCCTTGGGTGAACTGTATATGAGAAAGCTGACCACAGTCCACCTGGACCAACTCAGTCTAGGGAGGATACAGACATTGGATTTCCACCTCAGAGATTAGTGACCAGATATCCTGATTCCCTGAGAAAGCTAAGGAAAAAGTGGGATGAGTTGGTCAACTTACAGGAGACCTTTGCCTCTATCTTCTATACCTTGCCAAGTGTTCCACTGGGTGACTTTAAGCAAGTCTTAACCTCTTCATCTTTGACAAGGGCAGATTTTCATCTTACTGAAATCAGCCATTTTAGACATGCTATCAAGCCCAATGAGTACTCTGGGTCCCAAGTATCTACAAAGAACAAAGCTGGTTGATATCATTGCTTTGATATGCACCAATATTATCACCTCTTGTATTTCTCTACTGTCCTTCCTTCCCAAGGATATTCACAGCTCTAGCACTATTATATGCTAACAACTCTGTGCAAGAGAAAGAGAAGTTGAAGGAGAGATGGAAATTGCTCTGCTCTCCATTCTACAGATGCACAAAAAGAATCCCAGAAAGAAGCTGCCTTGCTGAGATCACCCGGAGAGTGAGCAGGGGGTCCAGGCCTCTGGGTTGCTGCCCAGCACCTGTTACTCAGAACTCTCGTATTTGAGTAACTCTGAATGCTGACAGTATGCAGCTCTGTGGTGTCTCTTATAGCACATACTCTGGTTCCAGCCTCTCTTTGGAGAGCAGATCCAGCATCTCACAGGTAACATGGACTCACAATCACAAAATGTGGTACTGCTTCGACAGGACATTGATGAGACTTTAAAGATGAAGTAATTGGGCTGATAAGATAATGAGCCCTAAAGTGGATGATAATATTGAGCTCTAAAAGGGATAATAGTATTGATCTGCCTCGCCAGGACTGTTGGGAGGATTAGCTCATTGGCAATTGTGAAGAACTTTGCAATGAAGAAACATAAATGATAGCATGTTTGAGAGTCCCCTTGTTCCCTTTGGGATGACTCTCTCTGGAGTGATTTAAATGGTCATCTGGATGCCATAGTAATCAAAGCCTGCCTAATGGAAACCTTCATCTCTATATTCCCAGTGCAATTCTGTATTCCTTACCTCAACCATAAGGTGAAGACTAGGCCTTATTTAAAAATCAAAGTGTAGTAAGAACGCTTTTGACTTTGAGACTACTGGTAGGAAGCAGAGGCATGGGGGAAACGTGGGATGCTTTTAAGAACTCTGGCTAGATGCAAAGTCTGTGCAACAACACTGTCTGTGGTTGCAGAAGCCACAGGTAGAAAACTTACCCTTAAAAGAGCAATAAGACATACCTAGAGGCGCTCTGCCAAGAGAGGGCATTAGAGAGGCCATGTAGGAAGCACTGAGTCCGTGGTTCTGATCTGGGGTTCCTATTTACTGCCATCAGGAAAACATTAGCTTTCTCTCACCCACTTTCATAGCCAGCCTGTGTGGAAAAAGCTGTGTTGTTTTCACAATGTCATCATTATAGTAATAGTGGTTTCAGAGTAGGTGTTTAATAAATGCTGATTGACGGATGTTCTGGTACTTGTATGTGTATCATGTGCTTACTCACAAGCAAGCTTTTCTAATTTTGGCAATGTTTTATACTGACTCATATACTCTCTGCCCCAAGCCCCTTATGAAAAATACATGAATGAATGAAGTGATTTACCTAGGATAACACAGCCTGAAACGTCAGAACCAAGATGGCCCCAGAGTTTCCAACACCTAGAACTTCCAAGCCTAGAGCTCCTTCCCCTCTGCCCCCCCATCCCCCATAACCATGCTCCAACCCAGTAACATGCATTTAAGAGGAAGGTAGTGGAAAACCAAACTCCTGTGTTTCTCTTCCACTCTCACACTACTAACCACACCCACAGCACTTCTAACACTGAGGGGAAGGGGCTGTCTATACAAAGCCATTTTCAGTGACACCAAGTGAGTGTCCTACAGTGGAGTTCAATTCTGACTCTAGCAGGAATTAGTGCAGACCCTCACAGGTTAATGGCTCAGTCCCACAAGACGGGTCCCCTACTTCAGATGCCAACTACAAATTGTAGGTCCCCCGGTTACTCACAACTTCTTTCTGACTTGGCTACCAATAGGAATTTCCATGACCCCCCCCCCATTGGATTATATCATTTGCAACTCACAAAACTCAGGAAAACATATTCACCATTTATTATCTAACAAAGGATATGATAAAGGATGCTGATGAACAACCAGAAGAAGAGATACATGATGAGATGTATGAGATGATATCTGGAAGGGTCCCAACCTTCAGGAGCTTCTGTCCCTGTGGAGTCAGGGTGCAACACCTTCCTAGTACATGGATGTGTTCATTAACCCAGAAATTATCCAAATCCCATACTATTAGGATTTTTATGAAGGCTTAATCATATAGGCATTATCATTAATTCCATTTCCAGTTCCCCTCCCCTCTCCCTCCTCCAGAGGATGGGGGAAGCTTCAAATCATAGTTTGGTCTTTCTAGTGAACCACCCCTATCCCAGGGCCCACTAAGAGTCCCTTATTAGAACAAAAGACATTCTTAATACCTCAGAAATTTCAGAGGATTTAAGAGCTTACTGTGAGATGCTCCTATCACTTAGGAAATTACAAAGGTTTTAGGAGCTCTGGATTAGGAGCCGGGGTCAAAGACTAAATATTATAACAAAGGATTCCCTTAGTATGTGTGTGTGTGTGTGTGTGTGTGTGTGTGTGTGTGTGTGTGTAAAATATATAATATATAGTAATTATATATATGCATATATGTGTATATGTATATGTATATGTGTATATATATATATATATATATAATTATTGTACAAGGACTTATCCTCCATGCTTGTTCTTATTTTCTCTGTGCTAAGTATGCACTGAACCATCCAAGAGAGGCCATCGGGCAAGGAGCAACCATAACTGAGCCCAGCCTCTCCAGTACCCCAGAAGTCATCTCGTGGACACCTGCAATCCTCCTTTTGCACAGAAAAGTGGTGAAGTTCACCTTGGTATTCTAGTTGCTTGTGTTCCCTCTCATCCCCCAATTTCTTCCTTCTCAAAGGCATTTTAAAAAAAAGATGTAAAATTGCTTAGAAATAGAGGCATGATTGTCTGGTTATTGATTCAAATTCTGGCAGGTCAGACTCAGAGCTGTCTCTGTCATTTCTGCCTTCAATTCTGATGGCTAAAGAGGGATTCCAAGGAATTCAATTGTAATCAAATAACCCAAGAATCCCCACCTCCTTCCCATGCAGGAGAATTTAATATTTCCATTCTAGCTCAGGTCTCATTGCCAGAATGTTAATTGGGATTTCAGTTTGCCTGTCTCCATTCTAGTATTTTTGGTTCTTTGCTCCTGTATCTTTACAGCAGACAACAAACAACCTCTTGAATATTCACAGAATGGCAAGAGCTGGGTTTAGCCAGCAATTTGGCAGATAAACATAATAACAGTGGCTTCAGAAGCATTCTTATTGGGGATGTGATAGAGAATTGCTGTGGCAAAGAAATCCTATACTTTGTGTCATCCTCTGCATTGAAAGAGACTGGGTCTATCGCATCTTATAAGGAAAAAGATATTAAAGAGACAATATGATAATAGTAATAAGAGTCTGCTTGTGTGTTAAAGGGTTTGAGACAAAGTCATATAGACCTGAATCTACTTATTTCCTAGGCTTCCTTTAGCAAATTTTCTTTGCTTGGTTTCTATGGAAACTAGAAACTGCACATGAGCTGGAGGCACTCAACAGTGTTCCCTGGCAGGCGTGTCCATCTCAGATTTTTCTGCTTTAAGTGATGTCATATTGCAACTACTAAGATTAAAGCAACAACAATAATAATAATCCATCCACTGTACTCTCAGAATCATTGCTGAGAAGGTCATGTTGATAGCTACCACAGCTATTTTCCAGGACATGTACTAAAAAATAATAGACCTTAACTCAATCCTCCTGATAGCCCTGTGGGTTTGGTATCTGTAACCATCAGGGTCCATCTAGGAAAATGGAAACCAATCTAGGTCTTCCAAATGGAAGGAGTAGAATTCAGGGAATTAGTTATACATGCGACAGAATCACTGAGAGGCCAAACAGGGTGGGGGTGGGGCTGTGAGACTGCTCACAGAGTAGCAAATATAGGAAATTGCTACCCATCCTAGGGCTAGAGAAACAGCAGGAGGGATTAGTGTTTCTAAGGTCCAAAAAGTTGGGACCAACTGGCAACAAGTAGAACTATCCTGAGGACTGCATGTGGAAGCTGAGAATGTGGAGGAAGGAACTAGGAGGGCACTGGAGCCACAGAGGAGACACAACTGCTACCAACTCTTCACAGGAAACTGAGAGAGAGTGGAAAGGAATACTCTGACCTTTCTCTTCCCCCTGACCTCATTTCCAAGCAATTTTCTGTCAAGGCCTCCTCCTTGTGAAAGAATCTGCATGGAAGGTAGAGGGCAAAGGATTGTCAGAAACAAGTCCCCCTGTGATACAGAGGACAGCAAAGAAAGTTGCAGGGATGGATCTGAGAACAAACTAGCGGCTGACTTGCAAAGTATTACTATACCCATTTCATGGATGAGAAAACTGAGTCACAGATAGAGAAGACAATTTTCTTAAGACAACACTAGCAATAGAAGTGACTGGTTAACTGATTATGAGTCCATGCTCTTAACCACCTTATGATATCCCCTGTAGAGAGGAAAAGGGCTTCGTTACATATATGACATTTCTCAATCACGTGCCCTTCACTTAAATGAGCTCAGTTGATTATGAAAACCTTTAGTTATAGGTTCTATTCATCTGAAATCTGCCTATTTGAGGGAGTTTCTAGATATTTATTTGATATGTGCTAAGATGATTCAGCCTGACCACGTATAGTCATTAAATTATAAGAGGGATCATCTACTCACTGGTGACATGGACCCGGAAGTAAGGGGAAGACAGGACAGATGAGAAACCTTGCCTTTCTCATATTTGCTAGAAAACTGGACTCTGGTTCCAATTGGTTAGAGTATAGCAGGGGAGGTGAAAACAGGTAAAACAAGAGCAAAGAGGTAAAAATGCCCAGTTCCTATTTTCTTTCTTTATGCTTGACCATGTGCCATTGCTAAACTTGTAAAAGAAATTTATCTGGGGAAAGCTAAGATTTCTATCTGTCAACTTCAGCTTTTCTCAGGATTGAGGGAAGAAGACTACTTAGCTTGAGAGACACCTTGGAAAATCTTGCAGAGAAATGTTTAATCTAATATCCAGGGAATACCCCACCCAGAAAAGTTCATGTTTTAAAAGAGTTCACTTAAAAGCCAAGAAACCTTCTAATACAAGGATTTTTAATGACTGGTAATGAGGAAGCACATTTGGGATAAATTTTTCTACAGTTTCCTTTATATGTTTGTTCTGTGTGCAGGAACCTGTGCATTTGTAAGGCCAGCCTTATTTATATCAGTAGACAACTGTGCGAGCTGTCTACTGCGTGGATGCTCTGTCATCCTTCCCGAAGGTTCCACGTGCTTCCCTCCTTAATGACTGAGACCCTAATGCCTTCTAGGAAAAACGGTATACTCTGCTTCTTGCAGGCAGCGGACAGTGCTGAACAGCACCCAATCTGGATACCAGAAAAGAAGCAACTTGTGGACAACAGGATTAGGCAAAGTATAATCTCTCCTAGCCCCCCAAAAAGATTTTTCTAGAACCTTATCCTTTAAAATAGCTTTGCTGTTGGGGCACCTGGGTGGCTTAGTCGGGTAAGCATCTAACTTCAGCTCAGGTTATGATCTCGTGGTTCGTGGGTTTGAGCCCCATGTCAGGCTCTGTACCGACAGCTCAGGGCCTGGAGCCTGCTTTGGATTCTGTGTCTCCCTCTCTCTCTGCCTCTCCCCTGCTCTCTCTCTCTCTCTCTCTCTCTCTCTCTCTCTCTCTCTCTCAAAAATAAATAAATGTTTAAAAATTGAAAAAATAGCTTTGCCGTTCACAGTAATGGGATATTTGATGATGAAGAAGTCTTAATACCAACTTCTTACCGTTGGTATGAGATAGAACACATGTGAGGAACAAAACATACCTACTGATTTGTCAGACGGCTGGCTAGACAAAAAAAGAGAAATCCCTTATCTCTGACTTCCCTGAATTTTCTCCAGGGCTGGGTCCAGGCTTTGTCAGCCTGATACTTACAGAAGTCTAGGGTTCCTGCTTAAGAAAAAGGATGCAGAATGATGAATACAAACTTAGGGACTAAAATGATTATTTAGAATGATAAAAGAGATCACATCAAATTATACAATTATAAAAAGCTTACAAATACCAAAGCCATTACAAAATCTATATTTTTGTTCATTAACTGCCTGACACACCTTCAGAATACTTTTTTCTACATTTTTCACACTTTTTAATCATCCCCTCATCGATAATAATTTTGTGATATTTTCTATTGAGAGGCCTGAAAGCTTAAATTCAGCCTTTGCTCTAACACAGTTGAAGAAAATTTCTTTTTTCTTATTGATAGTTCAGAAAAGTTTCTTTCAGCTTTACAACTTCTTATTTATAGTGATATGTCAAATTTTAGGATTGTGATCAAATATAGAAAAACCATGAATAAGTCCCTTCTATATATGAACTAAGATTTCAAGGCATTTCATAGCTTTGAATTTAAGAAATGAATTACCTTTTACATTGATTCTTAGTTAGATAAGCCTTTATTTCCACTTTACTGGTTGCTGTGCCTCCACCATGTTTATGTTCAATAAACACTTTCTGAACGAATGAACAGATGATGGTGTGGAATCAGAGATGTCAAGGCATAGCTCTGTGCAGAGCGTGTCTGAGGAGGAACCTGGGGAGGACCCTGGGAAGTTCAGAGGGTGCCGTGTGTTCTTGAGCAGTATAAGCCTTACCCAGGGGAAAACGGGGTTTCTGTAAGCAAATCCTATCAGCAATGCCTGAAGGACTCTAATCGGTAGTTACTATCCTTTGGGTTGCAAGTCACAAAGAAAGTCAACTCAAATTGGCTTAAGCAAGAAGGAAGGTATTGGCTTTCATGGATGGGAAGGATACTGGAGTGGCTTACAGAACAAAGAGTTCCAGGAACAAAAGCCCCAGACAGAAAGTGTAAACTCACTAGAGACCTAGCAAATGCCTTTTCTCTTCTCTCCTCTGCTCCTCACCTCTACCTCCTCTGTCCTCTTTGCATCTGAATCCCAGACATGTTCACCTCACATCATACCCTCTCTCTTCTCTCTCCCTCTCTTTCTTTCTCTTCATCTCAATCTTACTGTGTCTCTATTTTAATCACATTCTCTTTCACATCAGAAAATCTCTCTCTTTTACATATCAGTAAAAAAAAAAAAGCTCCTAGCAACTTCAGAGACAAACCCTTAATGATTTTTTTATAGTTTATTGTCAAGTTGGTTTCCATATAACACCCAGTGCTCTTCCCCACAAGTGCCCTCCTCCATGACCATCATCCCCCTTCCCCTTTCCCGCTCCTCCTTCAGCCATCAGTTTGTTTTCAGCATTCAAGAATCTCTCATGATTTGCCTCCCTCCCTCTCCCTAACTCTTTTTCCTCCTTCCCCTCCCCATGGTCCTCTGTTAGGTTTCTTCTGTTAGACCTATGAGTGCAAACATATGGTATCTGTCCTTCTCCACCTGACTTATTTCGCTTAGCATGACACCCTGGAGATCCATCCACTTTGCTACAAATGGCCATATTTCATTCTTTCTCATGGCCATGTAGTACTCCATTGTATAGATAAACCACATCTTCTTGATCCATTCATCGGTTGACAGATATTTAGGCTCCTTCCATGATTTGGCTATCATTGAAAGTGCCACTACGAACATTGGGGTACATGTGCCCCTATGCATCAACCCTTCTGTATCCCTTGGGTAGATCCCAGCAGTGTTATTGCTGGGTCATAGGGGAGTTCTACTGATAATTTTGGGGGGAACCTCCACATTGTTTTCCAGAGCGGCTGCACCAGTTTACATTCCCACCAACAGTGTAGGAGGGTGCCCGTCTCTCCACACCCTCGCCAGCATTTATAGTCTCTTGATTTGTTCATTTTAGCCACTCTGACCAATGTGAGGTGGTATCTCACTGTGGATTTGATTTGTATTTCCCTATGATGAGTGATGCTGAGCATCGTTTCATGTGTCTGTTGGCCATCTGGATGTCCTCTTTGGAGAACTGTCTATTCATGCCTTCTACCCATTTCTTCACTGGATTATTCGTTTTTTAGGTGTGGAGTTTGGTGAGTTCCTTGTAGATTTTGGATACTAGCCCTTTATCTGAAATGTCATTTGCAACTATCTTTTTGCATTCCGTTGGTTGCCTATTAGTTTTTTTTAAATTGTTTCCTTTGCAGTGCAGAAGTTTTTATCTTGATGAGGTCCCAATAGTAAACCCTTAATGATTTAAAACTAAGAAAAACTAGCCTGCCACCTCCAATCAGAAGATTCCTTGGGAGGCCCCCAATTAGACTTGGGTTCTGCATCCTTGGACAGGTTGCTGCATCCGGTGATGAGACACCATTTTTGGCTCAACTGTGTAGTAAGGGAAGCCAGGAACCATGGCTGACAGCTGCAATGGGGCCATATGGAGGTGAGAAACAAAAAGATCTACAGCTCACACAGACAAGCACCCTGGGAAAGACCTTTGGCCAACATGACGGGACAGATTTGGAAATAACTTCAGGCACAGGTAATGTCAAGACTTTAATGCACTTCCAAGCAGCAAACGGGCAGCTCTCTCTATCTGGGCTTTGTCTCCCAGGCACACCATGTCTAAAATAAGCTCAGCCCAGCAGCTGACATCACATTGTTGCAGATAGCTGGAAATCACTGGACATAATCATTTCTGCTCATCACTATTTCAAAACTATAGTACTCTACCTCTAGACCTGGTTTTGAATGTGCTCATAAAAAGCACATATATTACTATTTCACCATTTTGCCCTCCAATATTTTGACAACTGTACTCAAATTCAATTGATTTCCTTGGTAGTCTTATGTATTTTACGTACTTTAAAACATTATTTTAAGAAGGGGTCAGAAGGCTTCACCAGATTGCCAGAGATATCTATGGCACACACACACATACACACAAAAGGCTATGAACCCTACTTAGTTGACTGCCAGATGCTAGCCCTCCTGGTTTAATCCTCTAATCTTTGCATCGTTTTCTCTATTTTTTATATTTTTGCCTTTTTGTTCTACTTTCTGTGATTTCTGTGAAAATTCAATTTGCTTTTCTGACCCCATTCTCTGCCTATTTTATTTCTGCTACATTGCCTTTGATCACATCCTGGTCTTATTCTATAGCTGCTCCATCTTCTAATCTTTCTTAGGCTACCAAGTCTAGGGTGTGATTTATTCCTGTCTGCTCACATATGGAAAAGGCACTACAAAGTGACTGGGATTTCTGTATCCAAATGCAGGGCTCACCAGGTGGTGGCTTCACTGTGGGGTTCTTAAGCAGGAACCAGCCATTTTATCGTGGAATTCCTTACATGTCAGACTCTGTGACTTCCCTCTTGGGGAGTCTAGTATCTGGAGGAATGTTCTAATCCCCTGCTTGGAGGGAGTGGGCAAATACAGGTCAGCATCCTAGGAGTCACCAGTAAGGACATTTGGATCTTATTCCCTGTTTTCTATCCAATTTAAGACTGTTCCCTGCTAGTACCTCAGTTTGAATTCTCTCTGGCTCAATTACTCATGGATTAGATCCGCTACCTGCCACCAGAGAAGGAGAACCGTGGTCTGGCTGGGAAAAGAGACCTCCTGAGATAAATTTTCTGCCTGTCCTCCTCCGTTCCTTCTCACCCTCACTCAGCTTTGAGAATTGGTTGGTGCTTCTAACTCCTGAGGCTTCCCACTGTTTCTGGATGCTACCTGGTTTCCTTCTTCTTAGCTTTCTCTTCTGCAGGCATTGCTCTCTATTCTGCAAAGACAGTACCCACCTCTCGACTTTTCATGTCCCAAAGGATTGTGGGTCTTTCCGACTTGGTGTCATTTTCTTTCCATTTTTCTTTGTAAGTTTATATCTTCGCTTTGCCATCATTTTAGTGAGGCCTGGGGAGGGAGCAGAGTGTACAGAGCGTACTCAATTTGCCACATTTATCCACATGTCTTCTGCCTTCTAGTTCCTCATGTTAGCTTCCAAAATAATAAAAAGACACTATCAGCCTTGCGCTGACACTTGTTAAGACATTCATATCCAACTCGGCCTGGGTGCAACAGAACCTGACAGAGGAAACAGCTGCCTCAGGTTCTGGCTGCCAGCCAGCGAGGGGAATGTCAGCCCCCATCCTAACAATGATTAACCTGAAATGATAGGAACTGAACTACAAGATAGTAAAGGAAGGAGAAAAACCTAATGTCCAAAATGGGCATCTTCATAAGGAGTCAGGAATGTCCACCTTCTACAGGCAGACTCCAGGTGCTGAGGGAACAAGGCAGGAATCCCCCTCTCTGCTCTAAGCACTAAACACACCTGACGTTCCACCATCGTTAGCCCTTCCTGTGGTTGCTTCCAAAAGCTACTGTCCTTCACTATGACAGAAAGATTTCCTCATTTCTTTTTACGTATTGGTTCTACAGCTGCTATTCTGCTCTATGATTCTGCTCTGTGGTGGCTATTCTGTTGGGAATGTATCCTCTGGGGGCAGCTCCTATGTCTTCTGAATGGCTACCCAAGTTGTCTCTATTCAAGCACAAACTCCTGCAGCACCAGATGTAAAATAAAAAGTGGGCAGAAATGGTTTTTTGATGAGGAGATCAAATTAAGTTGAGGACAGAAAAGAAATCTGACAGACTTCTTGGTTTAAAAAAAAATGCAAGCATCTGAAATAATGTGTCTTGAGTACATATTTCTTTAAAGTAAGAGGAAACACTTGTATCTCTATAGCACTTTGCTTTGGGGGCATCAAAGCCTTGCTTTTTTAAATTAATTACACAAAAGAAAGCAAAGGCACCAGATATGAATGTTTTGGAGCTTGTGCTGCAAGCCGATGCAGCTGAGCTGTTATTTAAAAACATGAAAATGCAGATCCCTGGAGAGACTAGAACTGAGTTCAGAAGCTGGGGCTTGAAGGGGACCGAGGGTCTCTTCCAAAGTCCCATGGCCCCAGCACAGGGCTGAGCAGCTTGGATTGCCAGCCCCCACAGGTGCTGCCACAGGCCTCCTCACCCTCCACCTGATGCTGGGGGTTATTAGATGAAAGATGGACCAAGCCAAACAAGGTGAGAGGGATGGCATCCAGACATGGTTCCCATTATGACAGATGGAAACAGAATATTTCAAATTTGCCAAAATTCTAATTGGATGGATTTTCCATAATAAGCATCATAGTAATGGTGGCTGTTTTCCGGAAACTTAAAGAATCAGAGGTGAGTTTTTAGCTTGAGGACATTTTTATAAACAATAGCCTAATAGCCTAGGTTCTAAGATTTTAAAAAAAAAAATGTCCTGGCAACAGCTTCTTACTCTCCTGATGAGAAAGTCCAATGCTGGCCAAATTTCATCTGTGCCACAGGCCTACTATGCAGCTGAAGCAAAATTAAGAACTGGCCACATCACCATAGAGAGAGGCCACAGTGAGTTACTTGACCATAAGTGCCACATTAGGGCCATTCCAAGACTGCTGGGACCCCAAAAGAAAAGAGGGCCAAATGAAGAAAATCCCAAAACCCTGTCAATCCATGGGAAGTGTTACTGAACACTGTGGACAGAGCAATGGCTAGTGGAAGAAATGTCCACAAGGGTAAAGTATCTCACTTGAGATATCAACTATAGATTAAATGAGTAAAAAATTCCACCTCCCCCAAATAAATTCATTCTAAATGAAAACTACACAAATAGTTGGTGACCCCTCATTGACATGAAAAGAAGGCAAAACTGGTTGGTTTGGGTAAAGTTCACAATCCTTCTGAAGAGGGAGAGAGAATAATGGGTGTTACATTTCTCTTTTCTTAGGTTTGATTTATGAAATCTTTACCCAAAAAGGAAGAAGAATAGATAGAATTGAGGCTACCACATAAGGATGTGCATGCAGGTTGTGCACTGAACAACTCCAGGGCAACCTCACATTGTAGGCAGCAGCCATCAATGAAGCATGATTAGATGCTGTGGTCACAAAGCACTATATAAAACTTCCACAATGAATAAATAGACCATACCCATTGGTGTCAGTCTGAGTCTCCATTCTCTGGATCTCCAAATGACCACCATTTTAGACCATTGCAGATACTGCAAAATCATCTCTGGTCAGGCCTCCGCATAAGCCCCTACTTCTTCTTGAGGTCTACAGTTTGCCCTAGCTTCTCTAGCCAGAAGCTGAATGCTTCCTTCCTGATTTGCCCAGGACATGTTCCAAACCCGCCTCCCCCCACCATGGAGGGTACAGCTTTCTCCTCCAAGTCCAACGAATGCAGCTTTCTGGCTTCTCAGAGATGGCTGCTTTCCTGGTACCACTTCTATAAGGATGTGCCCCACCACACCTGGGCTTGAGGACCCTGGAAGAAGAGCCTCAGAGCTCTTTCCTACCCATCAGTTGAGGTTGACCAGCACTTCTGTCTCCATAAATTAAATACATGGACTAACCCTGTCCCGCCTGATATCCATCCCAACCTGTCAGCAAAGCTGCGGGAAGTGTGACCTCAGAGAACACCCCATTCTCCACGCAATAAGAGACCACTCACTACTCTCCAGATCTCTCCTTCAGGCGTTATGGACACTGAGCACTCATAGACCCAGCATGCCTTAGGAACCGTATGAGATGATGACCATTAAAACACCTGTTTATGTTGACAATGAATCACATAGCGGTCATTTATCCAAGCCTTAAAGGCACCAAGACATCTGAGTTTGAGGTATTCTAACAAAAGTCTTTCAGATTCCAACCTCTATTCTTCTGGGTAGTAATCACTCTCCAGCAATGCTACCTGGGTATTCCATCTTCCTTCCCCCATCTTTGTTTTAGTGAGGATAAAAGCAATTTGGAAGAATAGTGGAAATTATCTACACTTAGAGCTCTTCATCTGAAGTTGAACTCTCTTTGTTTTTCTTCTGATTTTCCCCGTATATGATTGCAATGTTAAAAATAATTGTCAAAGATAATGGTGAGACTTCCCCCAAAAGACAAGTGAAAATGAAAATCACCCCCCCATCATCATCATCATCATCAATGTATGACCACAGTGAGACTTTGTATCATTTTGGCCAGTTCTATCTAGTGTCTGATAACTTCTCTCAGGTAGCTCAAAGCCCTGAAACCTGCATAGCCCGGTTCTCCTAAATCTAGCCCTCACAGTTACACTGTGGAGTGAGAATATTTTATTATTAAGGTAATAATGACAGTGGCGCCTGGGTGGCTCAGTCAGTTAAGCATCCAACTCTTGATTTTGACTCAGGTCATCATCTTATATTTGTGAGTTCAAGCCCTGCGTCGGGCTCTGCACTGACAGTTGGGAGCCTGCTTGGGATTCCCTCTCTCTCCCCTTCTCTGTCTCTCTGCCCCTCCCATCCTCACTCCCTCTCTCCTTCTCTCTCAAAATATAAATAAATATACTTAATAATGACAGCAGCTGCTCACTTGTTTTAATTGTGTGCTGTGTGCCAAGGACTGTTTTAAACAGTTTCCATGGATTATCTCATGCAATCCTCCTGCAATCCCTCTGCAGTCAGTATTATCAGTGTCCCCATTTTACAGATGAAGAAACCGAAGCACAAGAGACTGAGATTTGTCTCAGGTCACATGGCTGGTAAGGATGCAGATGTAGGCAATCTAGCTCCGGAGCCTCCTGGCTGAGCTCTGACACTCTGCTATGCCATGAAACTATGTGAATAGCCATCACTCGGCCAAACTGGAGGCAAAGCAATGCACATCTCTTTGTGGTTTATCCACATCTCGTTAGAGATGTAGGGTCTCAAAGGAAAAAGAAGTCCTAAGCCTCACTGGGTCCTCACCCCATGGTGGCACTCTACTTGCACCCAGGCCAGTAGCCCTTCAAACCTTCCAGAGGGCTCTCCAGTGAAATGTCCCTCCAGCCTGCCCTGGGGCTCTCTGCATGTGCAGTGTCCCCCCACACCCTCACGTCCACCCATTCATCTTTGAAACTTGGTCTGTACATGTGACAGCGTGTCTCCAGGAGGCTCCGTGAGTTCTGACAATCCGTTACTTCCCTCTACTCCCCACCCCACAGCGTCCTCATATCCTCACCCAGTCCACACATCCCCGTGCTAACTGCCCTTCCCAAAGTCTAACATTTCCAAATGGCAAGATAAGTTCAGAGTCATTTAAAGGAAAAATGGGCGTACTTGAGACATACCATGAAAATGTTGGGCTTTTTTTTTTTAATCTCATCCTTACCCTTACAGTGAGCTCAAGTGGCCTCCTGTTTATTGTTTTCCCCAGGGAAGCCAATTTCAGTTCAGTTCCCACTGTTTCATAACAGGAGAGCTCAACTTACACACTTCCAGAGGGATGGGTGCTCAGTTTTGTTTTTTTCTTCCCTCAAGAAAAAGCTTCAATCTCAGTTGCAGGCTTAAACAGACTTAACAGCCATAAGCCCCATAAGCTCTGGCATGCCATAAATAGTCCTTTTCATCAAAAGCTGCAAATCACAATTCTACTGTAAAAACCAGAGCTACTCGGATCGCTGCCCCCAGTCCTACGCATAGGGCCTTGCATTTAGCAGCATTTAATAAAGATTTGTTGATGGACTGATTGATCTGGGTCTCCCATATCAAGTGTAGCCTAAGTTTCCTAGATTTTTTTAAAAAAGGATTTGAACTAAGATTTAAAACCAACTCTTAATGCACCAACCTCTCCATTCCCATAGTCCTTTGGACGGAACCTTGGAACCTATTTATAATGCATGAGTTTCAAAGCCCCTGTGGGGACCAGAAAGCAAGAAGGAAGGCAGGACAATGCTGTAAAAGCCCCTACCCCATCTGGGCCATCGCACAGGGGTCAGTGGTATTCCTCATGAAAGCCTGGAGCAACTGGACGGGCCCTCTGGATCATCTGAGAAGGTAGACCAAGCATTCTATTGTAAGTTAGATGTTTGGGGTTAGGAGTCGTTAGTCCCCCACTCCTAGTCCTGTGGCCTTGGGCAGGTTACTTAGCATCTGTGTGCAGCAGGTTCCCCATAAGCCAGTTCATAGGGTTTTGTCAGGATTACATAAGGAAACACTTGGTAAGCCCTTGAGACAGTATCTGGCACGGAGAAAGCATCACTTGTGTTTTAAATAATTAGCTTAGCAATACAATGAAAGAAATTTTTATTGTGCTTTTAATTTTATGAAAATGGGGGTCCTCATAAGCCAGTTATGGTAATTTGGCTAAACAGAATAGTCAATAAAACAGAACACCCTACTGTCCCCAAATGCCAGACAGATCAGAGCCCACAGTATGTAAGAAAGTACAGATGGGAGCAGAAACAAAGTAGGGATCAGTAATAACTGAATTTAATCGGGATTGCAAAACACCAGGGGCGCTAAAACAAAATCATGTTATAAATTTTTTAAATGAAATTATAAGGTCAGTAACAGGTATCAACTTTTTCTAAGCCTTTTTCATCACTATGGGGAAGCAAGGAAGCTGAGTTACTGTGTTCCTGTTTTAGTCATCAGACTTTAGCAAGAAAAATAAAGGGAAAGGGATGAATATATACAATTAGGAAGTAATTAAGGCTATGTAAACACAGCTGTTGATAAAGACACAGGTAAGGGAATTCTTAGAAAAATTAAATGCAACAAATCAGCAGGCAGAATGAAATGGGTCCCTAGGCAGTGAAGAAACTTGTTAATAAACTTGCTGAACCACCACCAACTCAGAAAAGTAATAGCGAGTGAGGACAAGGAAATTTTGCATTGTGTCTTAAAGTGAGCTGGGAAGAGAGAAGACCTTTGGGTGGCTAGTAACCTCCATGGCAAGAGGAGCAGTGACATGACAAAGGTGAAGTGGCAAGAGTTTCCATTGCTCGGCCTCTGTCTGTCGTTATAACCTAATGTTTTGGGGGATAGAGCACTGTCAGAGTTAGAATGACCTACACTATATAAAGAAATCAATTCTGCAAGTATTTATTGAGTGCCTCCCATGTCCAAGGCAACATGCTGAGTGAAAGATACAAAGATGAGTAAAACTGGTCCTGGATGTCCAGAAACACCAGCACCATGGGGACAAGAACTGGAAAGACAGTAACACAAGGTAAAAGGCAATCAGTGCTATGGCAGAGTTACATGCAGATCATAGGGACACAAGAGAGAGGTGAAATTCAACCAAGAGTATCAGGGAAGACTTCCTATAGGAGGTGACATTTGAACTGACCTTGAAGGGTGGATAGGAAAAATGCTTCAGACAGGGAAATGGCACACATGCATGCACGCATCCATCCATCCAACTATCTACCCAATTAATAAGTGGTTACTGACCACTTACTTTCTAGCAGACACTGTGCTAGTTGCTGAAAACAGATTTTTGAGTCAAAAGACAATTCCTGTCCTTGGGGAACAACTGGGAAGGCAAATATTAATTAAAGGGTCAAACCTTGGGACACAGATTGCACTGTGGCATTGCCATGAGGGGTGGTGCCAGGAATTGTCCGACACTCCCACAGGACTGTCTGACCTAGCAGAGAGGTCAGGGAGGGCCCTGCTGAGGAAGGGACAGTGGAACTGAGACCCAAGAGCATAGTCAGACACATCTGGGCAGAGAGAAGAGACTGCAGCATCCCCATCCAAGGGAGCAGCACACTTCAACACTGGAAAGAAGTGCCATAACAATGAGGGCCTGGAATAATCCAGGGAGGCTAGATCATGGTTTGGGGGGGATAGTGTGTGGAGACAAAGCCAGAGGAGCAAGGAGGGGCATGTGGCATTCTGGTGAGAAGCTCCCACTCTTTATTCAAAGAACAATGGAAGTCTTAGAAAAACTTTAATTGGTGTCTTCATATGGAGGACAAGAAGGAGGTGGTGGCAAGAATTTTGTTTTGGAAAGAAGACTTGGCTGAAGAGTGGGGCCAGAGTGGATGAGCCAGTGGCCTAGAAAGAGATATGATGGTGGCCAGGACAGAGCAGACAGCAGTGGGGAAAGGGAGAAAGGATCTCAAGGGATATTTTAAGTGTAAGTCCAGAGGACTGGCAGGTAGACTGTGGGGCTTTGGTTAGGGACAGGGAGGTGTCCAGCGCTCCTCTAGCTACAGGGCAGATGGCAGTGTCAACTCCCTAGATAAGGGCAACAGGACAAGGTCAGTGTAGTAGAGAGATGAGTTGTGGGAAATCTGATGTGTAAAGGTGTGGTCAACGTGTGTCTCTCCTGTAGACTCTAAGCCCCCTTCATGGGCAGGACTCTGTGTCTCTTCTTACTAAAAATTGTGTTCTTGGCAACTAGTATGGTGTAAGACAGATAACAAGTGCCCAGTAACTGCTTGTTAACTAAGTGGACAGATAGATGAGTGGGTGATTTTGGTTTGGGACATATAAAGTTTGAGGTGCTTACCTCAAGTCTAAGAAGAAACTTCAGGTAAAAAATGGAGTGATGGAGGGACTGTAGCTCAGAGAAGCAGTCGGGATGGGAGCTAGAGATGCATGACCACCCAAAAGGAATAGCTCAAGGAGAAGACAAACAGGCCCTGGCTTCAGCCTTTATGAATTCCAACAGGTCAGGGCAGGTAGTAGAGAGAGGGTGCACAGAGGAGGAAGAGAAAGGGCAGACTCAGAGTATGTTCAAGAAGGAGAGAGTGGTCAATGGTGTCAATTGCAAGTAAGATGAGAACTGAAGAATGTCCTTTGGATTTAGCAACACTGAGGTCATCAGTGACCTTTGTGGGAGCTGTTTTTGTGGCGCGATGGGGTGGAAGCCAGATTGGAGGGGGTGTGGAGTGAGCAGTGGGAAGTGATGAAATGGTGACAGGGAGTAGACACAAGTCTTAAGAGAAGTTTGGCAGTGGAGAGAGCGGGATAAGGAGGAAGCTGGGGAAAGGCAGAAATGTGCCCCGGCAGATGTAATAAAGTTTCAACAGCCCAGCTGTTGGGTCTTGTGCCTTTTTTCTGTTTCAACATCCCAAGAGGAACAGAAATCAGAATATAAGAAGAACTGATTTCACTGGGATGACTAGCTTGAGTTTGGAGACATTAATTTGGGGAGCTTATAGGGCAGACAGGAAAGAAAGGTATCTGTAGGGTAGCTGGAAAGATGGTCTGGAGCAGCACTGGCAAACTTCAGCCACCAAACCGAGCACCCCTCCACACCTGTTGTTACATGGCCAGCCCATGGGCTAAGGAGAGTTTTAACATTTTTTTAAATGTTTATTTATTTTTGAGAGAGCGAGACAGAGTGCAAGCAGGGGAGGTCAGAACGTATGGAAGACACAGAATCCGAAACAGGCTCCAAGTTCTGAGATGTCAGCACAGAGTGGATGTGGAGCTTGAACTCACATACTGTGAGATCATGACCTGAGCCGAAGTTGGATGCTGAACCAACTGAGCCACTCAGGCACCCGATTTTACATTTTGAAATGGTTGACAAAAATCAAAAGGAGAATAATATTCTGTGACACATAAAAAGTACATGAAGTTCAAATTCCAGTGTCTGTAAAGTTTTATTGGAACACAGCCATGCTCACTCATATCATTTGCATATCACCCACGGCTGCTCTTGCACCGAGGTAGGTTGCATGGCTGCAACAACAGACTGACTGGCCTACACAGCCTAAAATATTTACTATCTGGCCTTTTACAGAAAATGTCTACCAATCCTTGGTCAAGGACACAGGACAGCAATTGGGACAACTTCCTGGCAGTCAACATTATGAAAAAGAATCAAGTTAAATGGGACCAGATCACACTGTGCATTAAGGAAAACAGGTGGCTGGCCATTTGTGGGATGTGAAAGGGATGGCTCCAGCCTGACATCTCTGGATCTATCATGGACATTTGTTCCCCATCACCGTACCACCCCACCTTGCTGACATCACAAGGCTCAATGTAAAGGTCACTTCTTCAGGGAAACATTTCTCCTCCCTTCCCCCAGCTTCCCTGCCATCTTAGACAAAGTCTTCACTTTTCCTTTACAGCAGTTATTGCCATGGTAATTCAATAATTATTTGTAGAATTCTTGGTTTACTGCCTGTCTCTTTTCCTGGACTAGGAAGCACTTTGGTGTAATGACTAGCAGAACAGATTCTGGCTGTTCCGGATCCAAGCAGATTCGAGGCTGCTTGGTTCAGCCCCGGCTCTATCATTTATAGTTTACCGTTTACCATGGCTCACTTACCATCTTCTGGCCACAGTTGCCTCATCAGTAAAACGGAGACAGTGAGAATCTATACTATGTAGGGTTGCAAGTATTGACCAACATACAAGATGTAAGATACAAGGTGCAGAGCCTGCGATATAGTAAGTCTTCAATGAATAGATCATCTTCAATGACTACATGTATAAGGGGAGTGGGAGAAAGCAGAGGTGAGATCCAAATTTCAGGGCAACTGGGTGGATGGTGATGACATTTCTGGAGACAGGGAACACAAGAAGGGGAGAGAGTTTGGGGGACAGCCAAGTGCTGATGCAAGGTAGACTGGTGCAGGGGGAGCTCAGCAGAGTTGGTGGGTGGGTAGGGGACTGGAGGAGTATGGAGAGCACTTGAAATAGCTGGGAGATATAGCTGGGGGTAAACAGCAGATTGCTGGGCTGTGGTTTGGGCCTACGTAAAAATGCCCTGGCATTTGTCATTGCTGTTGTGTGATTATCTGACTATCCTTTAAAAACATGAGCTATTGTTATTCTATGTTCCTTGAGAACTATGACTACCTTTTCTCATTGACTACTGGTTCCCCAGTACTTCTAGCTCAGTTCCTAGGTGCTCAGTATTTCTTGAAAGAATAAGTAAAGGAATGAAGAAAAAGACAGAGACATATACATATTAACATGAAGAGAAATTATCTCGCTGCTCACCTCAGAGGACCTAATAGAGAAGATACAGCATTTTTAAAGAACAGTGCACTAGAGACATAGAGGGGGGCTGTTATTAAAATATCTGTAGTAGAAAATTTTAGATGTCTACTTGACTGGGCTAAGGGATGCCCAGATAGCTGGTAACACTGTTTCTAAGTATCTGTGAAGATGACTTCCAGGAGAGATTAGCATTTGAATTGGTAGACTGAATAAAGACAATTGTCCTTATCAATGTGGGTGAGCATCATCTAATCCACTGAGGGCCTGACTACAACAAAAAAGACTGAGCAAGGGCAAATTTGCCCTTTGTCTGAGCTAGAACATCCATCTTCTCCTTCCGTCAAACACAGGCACCCCTGGTTCCTGGGCTGTTGGACTTGAATCGGGACTTAGGCAATAGTCTCCCCTGTTTCCAGGCCTCGGATGTGGACTAGAACTACACCACCAGCTTTTATAGGCCTACAGTTTACAGACGGCGGATTGTGGGACTTCTCAGCCTTCAGAATGGTGTGAGCCAATGCCTCTTTCTATATATCTGTATTTATCCTGTTGGTTCTGTTTCTCTAAAGAACCCTGACATGGTATCCTTGGGTACAATTTCCTCAAAGTTCTGCTAGTACGTGAATCCAAGTTGCTAGTGAATGTCTCTTTCCCTGATTCACCTACCTTACTTGAGAAGCACAGAGAAAGTGGAGACTGCAGAGTCTTCCTCCACCAAGAATCTTCTCTCTTGAGTAGGTTAGGGTTTGGGGGAACAAAACCATAGAAGAAATGCCCAAAACCAAAGAAGAAATGCATAGAAGAAGATATCTACATATTCTGCATCTAGCAATGGGCCATGTTTACATTCCTCTTTTGACTTTCCTACCAACTCTAAGAGGCAAAAAATCTACACTTTACAGGAAAGAATCTGAAGTCTGGATAAAACAAGTACTTATCTGAGATCATATGGTTAATAGGTAGCAGAGGGGAGATTTGAAAATAGAAATGTCTATGAGGTTCCTAAGCTGTATTAGTCAGGGTTCCCCAGAGAGAACCAATAGGATCTCGATCTCTCTCTCTCTCTCTCTCTCTCTCTCTCTCTCTCTCTCTCTCTCTCTGTGCATGCGCGCGCATGTGTGTGTGTGTGTGCATGTGTGTGTGTGTGTGTGTGTGTGTGCGCACAATTATGGAGGCTGACAAGTCCCAAGCTCTGCTGGGTGAGTCAACAAGCTGGACCAGGAGAGCCAATGGATCTAAAGACCATGTTCTAATCTAAAGACCAGCTGACTTGAGATCCAGAAAGAGCCTATGTTTCAGTTTGAGTTCAAAGTGAGGGGGGAAAAAACAGTTACAGCTCAAAGCAGGAGGATAAGGCATGGTCAGGCTTTTGGCTCAATTCAACTGATTTGAACGAGGCCCACCCACATTAGGGAAGGCAATCTTCTTTGCTCAGACTATCAATTTAAACTCACCCAAAACTACCCTAACAGAGACACCCAGAGTTTGACCAACATCTGGGCACCCTATGACCCAATGAGACATATAAAATTAACTGTCAGGCAAGCCCATGGTCTTTCCACTATAGCACACCCAGCTGTGCTTGGTCTAGAAAGTCCTCCCCAGTGATGTCATAAAATGATACTTGCCCCCAGCAATCCCTCCCAAAAGGCAACAACAGTATCTTAAGTAAAAACAAATTTTCTCTGCCAGTTAAATAGAAGTAGTCTCAACTAGTTTCCATAATGACTTCCTTGATTCAACCTAACTTCTTCCCACCTAGCCCTAAACATATGTTCACTGCTTCTAGAGAGGCAACTGGAAATCTCAGATGTTCAGATCATCCAGGCCTCAGAAAGGTGAAAGCAGAGTCAGGGATAGGAAAATGAAACTCACCATGATACAAAGAGAGAATAGGATACAGTAATGGGAACCTACAAAGGGAAGTAGGATTATTTGGTTCCTTTGCTAATTGCAATGTATGTGTCTCAAAAGATAGTTTAGTGAAGACACTGAATTTTCAATGCCTGATACATTATAGGCACTTAAAATATTTAGTGAATGGATCAATATGTTCATCCTCCCTTTCTTTCTCTCTTTTGTGCCCTCTAAACCTGAGAAGCTATCCCCATTTTCCAGCACAAAAAGGAAATCATGATGGTGCTGCCTTGTCCCATCCTCTTTTTTGACTTTTCAGCTCTGAGGTCTTCTTGGGTTTGACAGTCATCTCCCATCTCCTGGGCTTCCTTCCCCCTTTTCATTCCAAATCAAATATATTTAACTCCTGTGAGCATATTATCTCAGTTAACTCTATGAAGCTCTCTTAACCAACCTTTCTGCTGCATTGCTGGGCCATGTGTGATCTGCAGATAGAATAAATTCAAAAGCTGCAAAATCACCACTTACTCCTAGAAAGAGTCACATGGCACAGTGACTGGATTCCCCAGTAACTTGGCCTTGTATGAATCTATTATGATGGTTCTTAGACAAGATACTACGTTTGGCCAAGAGCTCACAGGGAAAGGAAAAATGATGTCCAATACCTTATAGCTATGATAGTCTGCTCCTGGAGGGCTTGGATCCTTTAAGAAACCCCTGTCCCAATGTCATGTTTGATCTCTAAACATGAGCAAAACAGCCCAGGTGGGTAGACACATTGGATTTCTCTAATACTGTTTTGTGCTCAGCACTTAGTTAACTCTCTGATAACTTAAGAAGTTTATGAGGTGGTTCCTTGGCCATGATGAAATGTACAAACTAGCCCTACCATTATATGCTATTATAATGCTGTACAAATGCATAAACAATTCTTCAGATATTGGACAATGGGTGCACAAAACTGTGATGTCTAAGAGAAAGAAAACAATTGAGGTGAGTCCTAGGATTATCCTGGCTTTCTCTCTAGAGTCATTTATCATACTTTTAGACAAGGAAGAGGAACTCAATTAGAGGATGGGAGCCTCCCTGAGCCTAAGAGACAGGGATAAAAGTTAAGGGAGGTTCAGGTGGTTGGAATTTGGGGGACAGAGTACCATAGAAGAAATAGCTGCACAAAAGAGCTCCAGGCATCCTCACTGGGTGCCCTTGTTTGTATAAACAATAAATTTCATATGTAGCATGTGATTCCATAAAACCACACAGAGAGCAACTACCAGAGAAAGAACAATGATTGGAGAGTTATAAGCTGAACAAGTATCACAAGTTACACGTGGCTGGGAAGCACTGAAATGTCACCAAACTAAAATAAAGAAAATTTTTTGAATACCAGGGAATTCAGTAGAGACCCTAGAAATGCTGAGTCTTAAAAATAGTATTAAACTAGCACTACTAACAAACCTAAATGGGTATTTAACTAATAACAGTAAATTAACTGCCTGCCAGAACAAAATTCAACAACAATTTAACATTTACAGTGTTCCCTCTTCAATTAAAAATTATTAGACATGAAAATAAATAGGCAAACATGAAAAATAACTGAAAAATCAATCTGTGGAAACAGACCAGAAACAAGAGAGATGATGGAGTTAGCATACAAGTGATTGAAAACAGCTATAATATTTTTAAGGAGTCAGATGGAAAGATGAACCAAATGAGAAGAGAAAATGGAAACTATTTATTTTATTTTATTTTATTTTTAAGTAGTTTATTGTCAAATTAGTTTCCATACAACACCCAGTGTTCTTCCCCACAAGTGTTCTCCTCCATCACCACCACCTCTTCCCCCCCTCCCACTTCAACCCTCAGTTCATTTTCAGCATTCCATAATCTCTCAAGTTTTGTGTCCCTCTCTCTCTCGACTCTCTTTCCCTCTTCCCCTCCCCCTGGTTCTCCATTAGGTTTCTCCTGTTCTCCTGTTAGACCTATGAGTGCAAACATATGGTATTTGTCTTTCTCTGCCTGACTTATTTCACTTAGCATGACACCCTCAAGCCCATCACTTTCCTACAAATGGCCATAGACCACTTTCTTACACCATACACAAAAATAAACTCAAAATGGCTGAAGGACCTGAATGTGAGACAGGAAACCATCAAAATCCTTGAGGAGAAAGTAGGAAACAACCTCCTTGACCTCAACCGCAACAATTTCCTACTCGACACATCCCCAAAGGCAAGGGACATGAAAGCAAAACTGAATGCTTGGGACCTCATCAAGATAAAATGCTTCTGCACTGCAAAGGAAATAATCAAGAAAACTAATAGGCAACCAACAGAATGGGAAAAGAGAGTTGCAAATGACATATCAGATAAAGGGCTAGTATCCAAAATATACAAGGAACTCACCAAACTCCACACCCGAAAAACAAATAACCCAATGAAGAAATGGGCAGAAGACATAAACAGACACTTCTCCAAAGAGGACATCCAGGTGGCCTACAGGCACATGAAACGATGCTCAGCATCATCATCATCAGGGGAATACAAATCAAAAGCACACTGAGATACCACCTCACACCAGTCAGAGTGGCTAAAATGAACAAATCAAGAGACTATAGATGCTGGCGAGGGTGTGGAGAGACAGGCACCCTCCTACACCGTTAGTGGGAATGTAAGCTGGTGCAGCCACTCTGGAAAACAGTGTGGAGGTTCCCCCCAAAATTATCAGTAGAACTCCCCTATGACCCAGCAATAGCATTGCTAGGGATTTACCCAAGGGATACAGAAGGAGCATAGGAGCACATGTATGCCAATGTTCATAGCAGCAATGTCAACAATAGCCAAAACATGGAAAGAGCCTAAATGTCCATCACCTGATGAGTGAATCAAGATGTGGTATATATATATATATATACAATGGAAACTATTTTTTAATCCAAATGGAACTTCTAGAGCTAAAAATGAAATATTGGCAATAAAAAAAAATTAAGTGAATGTCATTACAACCAGATTAGACACCATGGAAGTAAAGGTCAGTGAACTTGAAGACAGGACAATGAAAACTATACAAGTTGACTCACAAAATAGGGGGAAGAAAAAGGCTGAAAAAATAAAGACAGCCTAAGTAACCTGTGGGAAACTACCAAACAGTCTAACATATGTTTAATTGGTACCCTAGAGGTAGAGAAGGTGAGGCAGATAAATATTTGAAAAAATAAAGGATGAAAAATTTACAAATCTTTCATGAACAGTATATACCCACAGATCCTAAGGGCTCAGTTAACATCAATCAGGATAAATATAAAGAACACTTTAACAATATACATCATAACCAAATTGCTAAAAGCAAATCATAGAGGGGAAATCTTCAAAGCAGCCAGAGAAATAAGATACATTATATACAGGAAGATAGATGAGAAATATCTCATGCAAGTAAGAAGATAATGGAATGATTTTTTTTTAAATGATGAAATAAGAAACTGACAACACAGATTTCATGGCCAGTGAAAATACCCTTCGAAAACTAAGACCAAAATGCTGCAAGACTCCATTGCCAGCAACCCAGTACTACATTTAACAAAAGTTAAATAAATACTTTCTGACTGAAAGAAACTTATTTCAAATAAAAACTGAAGTCCATGCAAAACAGTGAAGAACACAGGAAAGGAAAGGTATGTAGGTAAATATAAAATATTTTTTCTCATTTAAACAATTCTTCTAAAAGATAATTATCTGAAGCAAAAATAATAACAATGTATTGTGAGGTTCATAACAAATGTGGAGATGAAATGTATGACAATAATAGCACAGAGCCCTGAAAGGGGAATGGAAATAAACTGCTATAAGAATCTTACATTGTTTGTGAAGTAGAGTATTTTTTGAAGGTAGTTAAAGATTCATATTGTAATTCCTATTGCAACCAGACACACAGAAAAACAAAGACGTAAAATGAAATAATAATAAAATAAATGATAATATACAAATAATAATAAAATGAAGAAATAAAATGGAATACAAAAAATATTCAATTAATCCAAGAGAAGGCAAGGGAAGAAAAGGAAAAAATAAATGAGACAAATAGCTAGGTGGTAGACTTAAACCAACTATTTCAATAACTGCATTAAATTTAAATAGAACACACAACAAGTATAAGGCAGAGATTGTCAGATTGGATAAAACAAAGTAAGCTATTCTTCAAGAAATTCACCTTCCCTGTAGAAACATACACAATTTAAAAGTTAAAATATGAAGGAGTGATATACCATGCAAACAGGATAGCAGGGAGAACTATACTCACAACAGATGAAGTAGACTTCAGGGCAAGGAATATTACCAGAGACAGAGACATTTCACAATGATAAAGGAGTCAATTCAATAAGGTCAGAAAATATAAAACCAATCTTAATGGGTATTCAACTAATAACAAATATTTAATATACATGCATCAAATTTGGACAGAAATGAAAGGAGAAACAGACAAATTTAAATTATAGTTGGAGTCTTTAACACTTCTCTCAATAACTGATAGAATAAGGAGACATAAAATCAATAAAAATAGAGATGAGTTGAATATCACTGTCAAACCTAATGACATTTATTCACCTAGTACAAAATATACATTCTTTCCAAGTGTATATGAAACATTCAACAAGATAGACCATACACTAGACTGAATGTAAAAAAAAACCAAAATAAATGTAATAAAAATAAAATCTCTACAGGAAAACTTAGGAAAAAATCTTCACAACCTTGGGACAGATAAAGGCTTCACAGTAGAGAAAACACATTTGCCATAAAATTAGAAAATTATTAAAATGGATACATTTTAATGTCATCAAAATTTAAAACTTCTCTTTAAAATACAGTTAAGGAGAAACGGGAATACTCTTGCACTGTTGGTGGCAATGCAAACTGGTGTGGCCACTCTGGAAAACAGTGTGGAGGTTCCTCAAAAAATTAAAAATAGAACTACCCTATGACCCAGCAATAGCACTACTAGGAAATTTATCCAAGGGATACAGGAGGGCTGGTGCACAGGGGCACATGTACCCCAATGTTTATAGCAGTACTTTCAACAATAGCCAAATTATGGAAAAAGCTAAATGTCCATCAACTGATGAATAGACAAAGAAGATATGGTTTACATATATAATGGAATACTACTTGGCAATGAGAAAGAATGAAATCATGCCATTTGCAGCAAAGTGGATGGAACTGGAGAGTATTATGTGGATCTTGAGAAACTTAACAGAAGATCATGGGGAAAAGGGAACATGAAAAAAATAGTTACAAAGAGAGAGGGAGGAAGGCAAACCATAAGATACTCTTAAATACAGAGAACAAACTGAGGGTGGATGGCAGGGTCGGGGAGAGGGAAAGATGGGTGATAGGCATTGAGGAGGGCACTTGTTGAGATGAGCACTGGGTGTCGTATGTAAGTGATGAACCACGGGAATCTACCCCAAAAACCAAGAGCACACTTTTCACACTGTATGTTAGCCAATTTGATAATGAATTATATTATAAATGAATAAATAAATAAATAAATAAATAAATAAATACAGTTAAGGGCACCTGGGTGGCTCATTTGGTTGGGCATCTGACTTCAGCTCTGGACATGATCTTGTGGCTCAAGAATTCAAGCCCCGTGTTGCACTCTGTGCTGATGGCTCAGAGCCTGAAGCCTGCTTTGGATTCTGTCTCCCTTTCTCTCCGCACCTCCCGCCTCAAATAAAGAAACATTAAAAAACTAAAAACATAAAGCACAGGAAAATGAATAGGCAAGCCACAGTCAGAGAAAATAGTCACAATAAATATATCTGATAGGACTTCCATAAAAATATAGAAAGAGCTGTCATAACTCAATAATCCAAAAGACATACAATCAAAAATTTTGAACAGATAAATTTTCAACAAGGACTTCACAAAGGAAAATATATGAATAATCAATAAGCACACAAAAAGGTGTTCAACACCTTTAATCACCAGGGAAATTTGCATTATACCAACAATGAGATGTGACTGTTAACTCACTGAAATTTAAAAGACTGACAACGTCAAGTGTGGGTAAGGATGTGACCAACTGGAACTTTCCTACATTGCTGGTGGGGTATATAACAGAGCCATCATTTGGGGAAATAATTTGTCAGTTTCAAATAAAATTAAATATATACTTACTATATGACTAGAAATCTTGCTCTTAGGTGTACACCAAAGAGAAATGAAAACACGCCCACAGGGACCTGTGCATGAACACTTATAGCCCCTCTATTCACAATGGCTGAAATTGGAAACAACTCCAATGCCCACCAACAGGTAGCAAGTTGTGTTTGCATATCCAATGGAATACTGCTCAGCAATAAATACAATGAATTGTTGATACACACAATAGGGAGGAACTTTTAAAACATTGTGCTGAGAAAAAAAGGGGCCAGATAGAAAACAGTACACTTTTGTGACTAGATTTACGTAGAATTCAAAATCAGGCAAAACGAATCTGTAATATTAAAATCCACTGACTAGTTTTCTGGGTCAAGGGTTGGCTGCAAGTGGGCACAGAAGGACTTTTGAGGTGATGGAAATGTTCTATACCTTGACTGAGGTGGTGGCTACATGGATGTGTATATTTGTCAAAACTTATTAAAGTGAGAATTGAAAACAGATGCACTTTATTATATGTGTATGTTACACCTCAGTAAAGTTGATTTTGTTTATAAAGAGGTTTCTGTCCTTCGGGAGACTGCAATTCAGATGGCAAACTGCATTACAATCCAGGGGATCTCCCTAGCCTCACACACAAGCCAGAGGGGCACTCTGCACTAATTTAGGCCTTGCACAGCCCAGTGCCATGGAGATCTAAGGAGAGGTAAGGGGGTGAGGGACTAGTCAGTATACCTTTCAAAAGGAACCTGTCCCAGGATCTGAAGGGAAAGGGAGACTCTGAGGAGTGGAGAGAAGGCTCGGGGTCTCCAAGGGCACCTTCAGCACACTGAAGTGGAGCGTGGATGGTCTCCACGCAGCCCATGCAAAAGGCTGTGGCTAATTCAGATGAAGTTAGATGTGGCGGAAGAATATAGAGTCTTGAAAGCAAGGCAGAAGATACATAAGGCTGAAAATGGGCGTCCACGTCGTTCCTGAGTAGGGCAACCATGGCATGGGAGTGATCAGGCTGTGGGTGAGGATTCCAAGTCCAGGAACCCGCGAAGGAGGCTCTGGCAGGTGTGTAGACATGGATAGATGGAGGCCTGACTCAGTGAGGTATCCTGGGAATACAAAGACTAAGAACCATTCTGATGGGCACAAGCCATTGGGAAACGCTGACTCTGTCTTACAGAACTTTCTGAACCTGAAAGAGACTGCCAACCCCCAATGATAGAGCTCAGACTCTGAAGTACACAGCCTTAGCTCCAAGCCTGACTCCACCACAAACAAACTTGGGCAAATTCTTAAAGCACCTCAAACCTGAATTTTCTTATTTGAAATATGGAAATAATAATTCTTGACTTGTGGGGTGATTGAGAAGATTATAGGGGAGGTAGGGGAAGCACCTGCCATCAGGTAGATAACAAAAGATAAACATTACAGTTAGGCCTGCAGTTGATCAGAGATTTCTGGGACTACAAATGAGGTGTCTCCTCCCTTTGGATCTCAGGAGTGTGGTCACAACTACACTGGATGAGAGAAAAGAGAAAAGTTAATGTACCCATAAACCTCCAGGCATAGTATTCATCAAGGATAAGCAACACTGGGTATAAACATTATTCACATATGTGCCGTGTGTAGGCCACAAAAAGAGAGGGAGGTGGGTCCCTTTCACTAACAAAGAGTGAAGGGGCTGATTATGAAAATTTGGGCCAAGGGGTTCATGATTTGCAGTTTTTCCATGGGGAGAAGGATGCCTTTTTAATTTTCGAGTTGACGGAGAGTAGCCTACTTAGCCAAACATCTCTGTCACTAAGTGGCCCCCTTGACGCTTTGACGCAGGTGACTGTGGCTCTGACAGAATCCTAGGAGACCACTGCTCCAGAATCGTGTCTCCAGGTAGGGGCATATGTTGGGGATGTCGGGCAAGCATGAACTTAATACGGTTGCTCAAATATAGAAAATACAATTTTCTCTATATTGAGATAGGAAACAGACATTTCCTGAACATATACTGTTTATAGGCAGGCACTTTACTAGAGGTTTTACCTGGCTTGCCTGGAGTAACGAACTGTTCACCTGATTCAACAATTACTTATTGAGTAACGACAGGCCCTGTGCAAAATGCTAGGGATGCATTGGGATCAGAAGCACAGGAGACCACTATCAGCCGGGAACAGACCCAGAGCAAAGGCCCAGCACCTAACCAGGCCCAGTGGTGGAAACTGTGTGTGTGTGTGTGTGTGTGTGTGTGTGTGTGTGTGAGAGTTCAGTAGGGGAATTGCCAGCAGTTCTAAGGTTGGAGCAGAAAAAGTCTGCAGCAGTGAGGCAGTAAGAAATACAGATCTTTCTGTCTCTTGGTCATAAAGAATTCCTAGTCCTGGAAGAGCTACCAGATTTAGTAAATAAAAATACAGGGTGATAAACCTGATGAACAGTACCTCGGCTAGGTGATCAGGGTCAACATCAACACTGATACGTCACACAAATAGTATGTAGCAGTCACATGACAGAATGAGAACAGCACTTTGCCTTTGTGGTCCTTCTCCTTCAAACTCACTGCCCCCTAGTCTAATCATGAGGAAAACATCAGACAGGCCCCCATGGAGGGACAACCTACAAAATGCCTCACCATGGGCACCTGGGTGGCTCAGTTGGTTAAGCGTCCAGCTTTGGCTCAGGTCATGATCTCATGGTTCATGGGTTCAAGCCACCCCGTCTGGCTCTGTGCTGACAGCTCAAGGCTGGAGCCTGCTTCAGATTCTGTGTCTCCCTCTCTTTCTGACCCTCCCTTGCTTGTGCTATCTCTCTCCGTCTCTCAAAATTAAAAAAAACAAACAAACAAACACAAAATGCCTGACCAGTACTCCTCAAAATACTCAAGGTCATTGAAAACAAGTCACAACTGTCACAGCCCCAAGAAGCTTAAGGACACAAGATGACTAAATGTGATGTACTATCCTGGGTGGGATCCTGGAACAGAAAAAGGGATTTGGGGAAAAATGATGAAATCTAATAAAGTTGGATTTGAGGTAATGATAATATATCAACAGTAGTTCATCAACTGTGACAAGTGTATCACACTGACATAAGATGTTTACATATAGGGGAACTCTCTATACTAGCCTTATAATTTGTCTAGAAACCTAAAATAATTCTAAAATAAAAAGATTATTTCAAAATACCAGATTCCCAGTTAAATCTAAATTTCAGATAAAGAACTAATTCTTCTTAGTATGTGAATCATTATAACACATAAAAATTATTTGGGAGCGCCTGAGTGGTTCAGTTGGTGAAGCAGCCGACTTCAGTTCAGGTCATGATCTCACAGCTCATGGGTTTGAGCCTCTCATTGGGCTCTGTGCTGACAGCTCAGAGCCTGGAGCCTGCTTCTGATTCTGTGTCTCCCTCTCTCTCTCTGACCCTCCCACACTCTGTGTCTCTGTGTCTCAAAAATAAACATTAAAAAAAAATTTTTTAATTATTTGTTATTTGTCTGAGAGTCAAACTTTACCGGGCATCTTGGAAACTCTTGTCTGGGAAGGAGTCACCCTGAGAACATTGAGGAGCAGTTGGGAAGGGCTGAGGTCAGAGAGGTGCATGATGCACAATGTATACAGTAGGCATACAGATGGGGAAACTGAGGCTCAGTGATTTTACCAGTCACCTGGCTAGCTTTGTGGGGAGCCGGGATCTGGACACAGGCCTGCATCACTCCATGATATGTCTATCCATTACACTATGATGTCTCACAGAATTGTCTCTAGAAACATTCATTAGAATTCACTCTGGCTGGCAAAGAATAAAGGAGGATCAAGAACAGACAACCCACTGGGGTGGCTCAGTCGGTTAAGCATCCAACTTTGGCTCAGGTCATGATCTCGCAGTTCGTGAGTTTGAACCCCACATTGGGTTCTATGCTGACAGCTCAGAGCCTAGAGTCTGCTTCAGAATCTGTGACTCCCTCTTTCTAAAATAGATAAATGTTAAAAAAAAAAATTAAAAAAATAAAAAACCCAGACACTGTATCTGGAAGACTCTAACAAAAGCAGGTGAGTACTTCTGAGCACCAGAACTCAGGGACTCCCCCAAACACAAGACAATGTTTCCTGCTGGGTACAGTCCCTCACTGTACCCAGTCCTTGCTTCCTCTCCTCCTGCTCCTCGTCATCACAGTCAAAACCAGACACAGAGCCAGGAACTGAAAGGTTGGAAGGTACCTTCTAAGCTATCCATCCCCCTCTGGACAGGATTCCCATCCACAGTTGTCCCCACAGATGTCACATCTTTAGTCTAGCTCTTAACTGTTGGCTCCAGCTTCCCTCCATCTTTAATTCCCACTTCCAATCTGCTTGGATATCAGAAAGCAGCCTACCACGTTAATTAGAGCTGTGTGTTAAGTAAGAGTCAATGGTCTCTGAGCAAGGGCCCAAAAGGCTCCTCTTCTGTGTGGAAAGAGAAACTTTATAATGTGTATTCCAGCTGCTCAGAAATCTTTCTGTCTCACCTTCTCCCTATCTTATTCCAAATAGGTGATGCTATTTTATACCTGGGCTCCTCAGAGATGAGGTTAAATAACTGCATTTACGTGAACACAGCCCAAGGGTTGCTTTAGTTTATTTTAGCAGCACATGGGAGAAGACAGAGGGGCAACAGCAGGGTGACGTGTACCCGGCCGGCAAAATCTCCTACAGGAAATTACTGACGCCAGCCAGCTGCTCCAGGCCCCTGCTGGGTCGTTTCTCCTCCTCTCCCATCTCTCAGGGGACAGCCATCCCGCTGTGGCTTGCCAGCTCTGGAAGACAAAGAGGGCAAAGCTCGCAGCCTGCTGCCTGCCTACCTCCAACACATCCCCACCACCACCCCCCTCCCTGAACCCACAGACAGGGTCCTGTCAGGGGCGGGGGTGAGAGGAAGTGTCCGGCAATCCTCTTTTCTCTAGAAATGGGATTGGAAATGGGGTAATCGTCTAAATGGGCAGTCCTGATGAGTCGATAAACATAACTCCCATTTTTATTACAGTGATGAGCCTGCCTGCGCGAGCGTAATCCCTCTCCCGGGCTCCAGGAGATTGCCAGGCAGCCAGCCACCACCCGCCCTCCACCAAGGCTGCATTAGGCTGATGGCAAGAGGTACTGAGCTCTAGATGGACTGCATTTTGTAATAGCATTTAAAAGCACAGATCCTGAGGTCAAGCCAGGGTCCAAGGACACCACTGACCAAGCTCCCTGTCCACTTTGCACTGCCCTCCTGCTCTCCCAAATACTGATGAGACATAGATGGTCCAAATGCAGGGCCACTGCCAGTCAGGTAAGGTGGAAAAGATGTCAGGAAAGACCCCCAAATCAAATGACTGGAGGAAGCACAGCATAATGGAAAAACCCAGTCCAGCCCCAGCAAACCCACCAATTCTTGAGGCTTCTCTTTCCTCATCTGCATTATGTGATTGCTGAGGTCCTTTCCTGCTCTTCCGCATAAAAACCCCACGGATTCACGACTCTCTCACGCAGCCAGCAATTCCACCATTACATAGAGTAATTCCTTTTTGCTTTAGAGGCTGTTTTATCCTTTGCAACTCCCAACCAAAATTATAGTCTTCCACTTTATTAATGAACACCGTATGGGTGAGGATGACCTAATAGTAGCTGGAAGCAAGGCCCTGAAGGAATGGGGCAGGCAGGGGAGGTGTGGCCTTGTGCACCAGAAAGATACAAGGGGTTCAGGATGGGAGGTAGAAAAACACCAAGGCCATGTTATCCAGAGCCCACCGTGAGGGTGAAGTGCACAAAGAATGGATGAGGCCCAGACAGCTGGGCCTGCTGACAGCAGTCAAGGACCTTGAGAACAAATCATGACCCTGGGTGGGCTCCTGATCAGTGCCTTCGTCTTTCTCCATTCACTTATTTACTCAAGCAGTGATTAGCTGAGAGATGCATTTAGACTCAGATGCTAGACCCTAGCTGCAGTGACAGCATTTACCTGTCACATGACACCGAACAAGGCATGTCACCATTCTGAGCCAGCAAAATAAGGCTAGTGCCTCCCTTGCACACTTCTTGGGCAGGGTTGCCACCTTGCACACCTCCAGGGGGCGCTGCTCCTATGGGAGTCTACAAAGTGGTGCAGGCCAGAATTGGGCAATACACAACTGGCATACTGCAGCCCTGCCTGTAGTTAAAAGATGTCCAGTGACAAAAGCTACGTTAGGCATGAACACTATTAGCACAATAGTATTATTGTACTGGTCACATTCTAGAAGGGGATGCTGGACCCATTAAAGACATTTGTGAAAAACCTAAAACTTGGTGGCAACAAGCTTTGTGTTCTATCTACTTCAACCATCATGAAACAGTAAAGCAATCCATTATACAACCCTAGCTTTGTCACTATGATTCAGATGACAATAATCATAAAAAAGAATAAGCAAAATAGGAGATGTGGCCCCAAGCCCAGGGTGAGGTGAATACCCTTTATTATGAGTCTCTCTGGTCCTGAGACTACTCTGCTCCCCACACTATCTCCCTCTCGAAATATCCTCCATTGTCAGACACTCACAGAGCCTCAGGTAAGACAGGCTGCCATGACAGACTTGGCAGATCAGCAGAAGAAGACAGGAACCAAACCTGTCTGCCCCGAAAGTAGGCTTCTTGGATTTCACACTTCCTCACACACCAACTCACCATCAGCTCAGGGCAGCAGGTCCTAACAATTTCCTTTTCTCTCAACCCTCCGTGGGCCACTTTTGCCTGGGAAAGGAGAACTACACATTCATGATTCTGCCACATTGCCTGCCTACTGCTCCGCCAACTCTAAGACCCTTCTCTCTCCTCCCCATATACCAGCAATATTCAGGTCAAATAAAATATGTTGAAATCATGCAAAGCTTTTGATCAACTACTGCCTCTCCTACTGGAGTGAAGGATGGAAATGGGAAACACCAAAAGCCTTTGTCCTCACCTGTCCATTTCTCTTTCCACTGCTCTAAATCAGGCCATCTTCATCAGATGCTTCCTAGCATGATTCCCTGGTTCCAAGACCTTTACCCTCCATGCAAGACCCCTCTCGGAGCTACTGCTCTAGAACACAGCTCTTAGACTGCCACACCTCTGGGTTACAGGCTGCATAGCACCCCCATGCCAGGGGATGAGGTCTTGGCTGCAAGCTTGTCTCCAACCTCACTTTTGGCTACTTTCTTCCATGTATCCAACGCTGCGGTCCCACGGGGTGGCCTCCCATTCCTAAACAACCTTCATGCACTCATTCATCCAGCGTGTGACAAATTGAGAGTCTAAGGTGTATGTGGCAATGTACTGGGCACTGGAGATGTAGCAGAAGGCAAATCCAACCAGGTACCCCAGAGCTTACCACCTTTCAGGGAAAACAGACATTAGTCAAATAACCACAAAAATAAGTATATGTTTATAAACTGTGATGTATGATAAGGGGAAAGTGCTCAAAGATGTACAAGGCAGAAGGCTAAAGTGGTCTGGGAATCAGAGGTGGCCTCCCTGAAGAAATGATACTTGAGCTGGTATGTGGAAAATGAGAAGGGATGAATTAGGCAAATGAGGTGGGCTTGGCAGCCATGGCAGAAGAGAGGATTCCCAGCAGAGGGAGCAGCCTGGGCCTGTAGCTGGTGAGGAGCAGGAAGAAGGCTCACACACTGAGCACCGAGCTGGGGGTGCTGGTCCTGGGTGGAACTGGAGAAGTCACCAGGGGTCAGATTATAAGGGTTCTTAGAGGCTCTACTTAGGATATATAGATCTTCATCCTAAGAGAAAAGAGAAGGCATTAAGAGGTTTTGAGCAGGGAAGCAGGGTAGTTTGGGGAACGTGGGACATAATCAGATTTGAATTTTGAAATTCTCACTCCAGCTGCTGTGTGGAGAAGGGGCTGGAGGGCACAGAGGACATATGGGGGGGCCCAGTATGGTGAGAACAGCATCCATCTCAGGCAAGAGATATGGATGTAAACCTGGAAGGAGGAGCTGGGAATGAAGAGTGAGTCAAGCAAATGTGCCAAACCAGAGTTTACCAAGCAAGAGTGATGGAAAAGAGGAAATACTAGAACCCTTCTCCAGTGCCTCTTTTCAACTGGGAAAAGGTGCCTGTCCTCTAAGCAGACACAGCTCCTCAGTGAGTCATATGATGTGGCTGGACTTAAGCTTCTGTCCCCCTGCCCTGGCCAGATGTCCTTGTGCTATGCACACCACGCACAACACATACATGGCACCAGTAACAGATGTGGTTCACAGGGAAGGGTCAATACAGGATGGGTGAGTCAGGAAATAGGTAGAAGTGGCTGGGGATGAGAAGGAACAACTGCAAGAAGGTGTGAGTAAGGAAGAGGGTATACCTAATGGAGTAAAGAAATGAGATTGAGAAGCTTGGTTGGGGAAGGATTATGGAAGACCCCAAATATCAGGCTAAGTTTATACTTGATCTTGCAGGAGCTCAGCATTGCCTAGGGACATCACCCTCCGTGCTGGTTAATTTTAGGTGTCAATTTCAGTGGATGCCCAGATTAAACACCATTTCTGGGTGGTGTGTCCGTGAGGATGTTTCTGGATGAGATCAGCATTTGAATCAGTAGATTGCCCTCCTCCATGTGGGTGGACATCATCAAATCCACTGAGCACCTGAACACAACAATAGGTGGAGGAGGAATTTGCTCCTTTGCTCCTACCTCGCTGCTTAAACTAGTATCTCATTTCATCTTCCCTGCCCTTGGACTGATTTCCATCATTGACTCCCCTGGTTCTCAGCCCTTCAGACTCAGACTGAATTACACCACAGGCTCTCCTGGGTCTCCAGCTTGCAGCCTGCAGATCATGGAACTTCTCGACCTCCATAATTACATGAGCCAATTCCTCATAATAAATCTCATTCTAGATAGATAGATAGATAGATAGATAGATAGATAGATAGATAGATAGATAGATAGAAAAAGAAAGAAAGAAAGAAAGAAAGAAAGAAAGAAAGAAAGAAAGAAAGAAAGAAAGAAAGAAAGAAAGAAATAGATATCCTATTGGTTCTTTTTCTTCTCTGGGAACCCTATTACATTCTCTTTTCCCCAAGGCAATGCCAGGGAGAATTGGCTACCAGCATCAATGCTCACCAAAGTGCCCACTTGTACCCTGAAAGTCCATGAAGGATACCACTGGATGAAAAAAAACAGCTACGTATCTTTGTGCTGACATGGAACCCCAAATAAGGTCTTACTGTTTGCATTTGTAGCTTGCCTAAAATTATATATATATATATATATATATATATATATATATATATATATATATATATGATAACTTGTATGTTTATTTCTATAATGGTCTCACTTGATCAGGAAGACGAGAAAACAGAGCTGTTGAGGGCTTCAGGAAAAGTCAAAAGAGAAAATCCACAGTGGTGAAGTTGGAACTGGAATCCAAGTCTTTTACTCAGAATCCAGTGCTCAAGGGCGCCCAGGCTCCCTGCACTTGGTTTGGCAGCCTCCGTCTTTCACTGGTCACCACACTGACTATTTGAATCTGCCAGTGCTGGGTCCTTTCCAAGAAAAGACAAAGCTTCCAAACAAGCAGTAATGACATTGATTATGCCAAGCCAGAGGCAGGGGATTCTGGATCATTTCCTTAAAATACTTGCTCAGCAGCACCGTGCCCTCACCCTCACCACCCTTCATCCCAAGAAAGAAATGTATGGCACTTCATTAACATGAGGAAAAAATAATTCCCTGTGGATTTCTGCAGCCTCATTCCTCTAGCTTGTCAAATGCCAGCAGCAAGCCAGTCTGGCTGCATTGTTAGCTTGGCCCCATCTTATTTTGTAGTTTTTTGGCAGACTGCAGCAGCCTGCCCTTCCTCAACCCCACCCCCACCCCCACGGCAGGGCAAAAACAAATCACCTTTGAGTTTCCTGACATATCATTCACAAGATTTCCCTGTTCACCCTGGATTTCATAATACAGTATTCTCTTCTGCTATCACAAGCCATATATTTCTCTCCAAGAAAGAATGCAAAAGTTATTTTTAACACCATACTATAAGACAAATGATTGAAATGTCATTTTAAAAAGTAAACAAATAAATGGAAGACTTTCTAATGTGTCATGCAAAGAATAAAAAGCACGCTGTTCAAAAGCCAATTTTCAGTTATCAGATTTCCATCCCTCCTCCCCTCTCTTTTCCTGCTTCACCCGTTTGTTACTAAGGAAGTTGGGGTGAAAGGGGATTCGTCTTTTTTCTCAAGGACCCATCATCTCACGCTGCCGAGTTTCTCCACACCTGAATTCACACATCTCCCACATCATGACAATTACCTCCATGGTAACCACGCATGACATCATAAACACAATGTGAAAGCAGAAGAAACAAGAGCTAGAGATCCCGCTGGATGCAAATGCCCTGTGTGATCTAAGGGGCTCCTGGGAACAAAGGGAATTTTGTCTTGAGATTTTAGCAGGAAAGTAATTCCTGAAATCTGCTCTTGTATTTCAATATTAATTGGATTTCAAAGCTTCTTGCTGCACAGGAACCTGTGAATACAGACAAAGGGCCATGACATTTCTAGAACAGCACCACAGTACCTGCACCTGCAAGCAAACTATCAAAACCAACAGATTTCAACCTATAGACATAAATCCTTAACAATATTGGATCTTACAGGTATTTCTGATTGTCAAAAGAGGGGCTCTTGGAACAGTTCCATGGTTTTATACAAGGCAATGTGCTCCTGGAAAGTCCCTTTTCTCTTTCTACCCTTTTCTTACCCAAAATAAATGCCCAAAGCCTCAAGCCAAGCTCTGCAGCTATTAATGATTTTGTGGACAACAGCCAAAAGAAGAGTGGACACACCACAAGTGTGTGACGTGTCCACCACACAAACTTCACACAGGGGTGGAAGTGCTTTGTCGTGAGGTGGCCGTGAGCTGGGAGGTGAATGTTAACACCTACTTTCCACAAGCATTTCTCTCTGCAAACGGCCCCAGCTTTGGGACTTAAATTTTCATTCCAAATACTATCAGATACATCAGGGCTCTCAAAATACGGATTTCAAGTTGGAGACATCAGAGTGCATTATTTACTCAATCCACCATGGATTTCCCCACCTCTTCTTGCACACGATGCTATTGTTAAGACTCGGGCGGCTTTCATCTCTGTGATCGAGATAAAAAGAAAGCAAAAACAAAAATTGTAGCTTGAAGAAGACCTGACCTCACAATCTGGGAGCTAAAAAGTAAACATTACCCAGGGAGCTCCTCGGTTTAATTACTGGCCTTAGAATTTCAGTTTACGTGTGTCTTAATTATCCAAGAAGGGCTCACCTATTATTCCCTGAATAAGAAACTTAAAAAGCAAACAGAAAATGGGGGGAGGAAAGGCTTATTTAAGGGCCCTCCAAGGATTAATCTTTGCATTCTTGTCATGTTTTCCCTGAATTTGGGGATAAAATCTGCCATGGAATATTTGATCTTTGGGAAACACGGAGTTTAGGTTTTGTGAACACAAATGGCTTCTGACCATTATTTTAGCAAACAATTTCAGAAGCACAGGCTCTAGCAGAGGGTTCCATGGAATTTTTCATAGACAAAATAGCTCAAAATAGGTGTTTTTGCTCCTGAAGCGCAGGAAGTCCAATTGCGGGATGACGTCTGCGGATTGAGTGTATGGGTGTGTGCACCAGTTCAAGTTCCAGGGCTCTTTATAGTCATGATACCCTTTGATACCCTCAAATTGTTACTTGTGTTTTCAAAGTATTTAACTTGATTTGCTTGTCCATCTTGGATTGCCAATTTCTGCCAAAAAGAAACAGAAAAGCAAAATTATTTTAACTGACTTTAGTTTAAAAAAATGTGTCACTCCAGATTTCTAAAAAGTAGCATTCTCAAAATGACTGGGCATTGCCAAAGCTTCAAGGAGTCTTTGAATAGCTATAACTGAGTTATCATGGGCTTTTGATACCTAGGGAGAAAGCACTTTTGATTATAAAGGAATAACCTTTTTATTAAGTCTGGAGTCCCTGACTCCAACTGCCCTAACCAGTCAACAATTGTTCAAGCATGTCTAACTGAGCTCCTGCACTGGGCAGGGAATTCTGCTAAATGCTTTGGAAGATACATAGATATCATTATATGGTTCCTAAAGAGTTTGTTAAGAGAGGTAGAACCTCTGTAGACATGTAGAAACTACCCATTACAATCAAGAGGGGCTCTGAAAGCTCTAAGGAGTAGAAGACCACTTCTGAGTGGGGGATGGGGAGGCCATTGTGGGCTTCATAGAAATGTAATAGTTAATCTGAGAGAATTCAGCAAGAATCAATGGAGAGAGATAATATATGCAACAATCCAGAGCCGGAAACCTGAGATATATTTAGAATAATGAGCAGAGGCTGGTTTTGTTGAGTGTCTGTTGTGGCTAGGATATAGAACAGAAAGAGGATCTTGCAGATCACAGCCATGTACCCAAGAGTGGATGATTTGGTCAACCTCTAATCCCAAGATCTGAGTGTGAGTCAAAAGAGAGAAGGAAAGGGATGCCAAGGGCCTATAGTGAGAGTTGTAAAGGAGACCTCCACAGCTTCAGATAGAGACACAGTCATTGGTGCACTTCTCTGGCAGAAGCTAAGAAAGGGAAAG
Organism: Suricata suricatta; assembly: GCF_006229205.1. Taxonomy (NCBI): domain Eukaryota; kingdom Metazoa; phylum Chordata; class Mammalia; order Carnivora; family Herpestidae; genus Suricata; species Suricata suricatta. The sequence goes on along the minus strand of NC_043715.1, from coordinate 27,125,424 downwards.
AAAAAACATGGCCAGTTATTTTTTTAAGTTTACTTAGTTTGAGAAAGAGCGAACATATGTGCATATATGCAAGGTAGAGACAGAGAGGGAATCCCAAGCAGGCTCTGAACTGTCAGCACAGAGACCAACATGGGGCTCCATCTCATGAATTGTGAGATCATGACCTGAGCCAAATAAACAGTCAGACGCCTAATGGACTGAGCCACCAGGCACCCTCAAAACATAGTCAATTATTAAGCCATCAGGCTCTACAGGCTCTGTTGGCCTGGAATGAATTTTCAGAGCCCTCCATAAGTACAGCAACTTTCACCCAGTTGCACCTTAAAGGCATCATTCTGCTTCTGACACGTAGACCAAACAAGACATAGAATGCAATGGCTGTTTCTTCTGGAATGGCCACAATCCAAAGACTGCTTGTTAGGAACCATTTGTCTGCCAACCCAAAAGTCCTCAGGTCTTCAGCAAAGTTGGGAACACTTGGCAAGGTCTTCCATCCCCAGAGTAGCAATGGGAAGAGCTCTGGGCTGGAAGTCAAGAGATTGGGTGCTGGCCAAACCTGGCCTGGGTATTAACTCCCTGTGGACTTTGGGTTGAGCCTCTTCCTCTCTTGAGGCCCAATTTCAGTCCTACAATGAGGAGCTTGGACCAAATACCTGCTTCTATGTCTTGCATTCTGTGAGTTAAGATCAAGGGTCCCAAGTTCATGCAGATATGTAAAGGTGAGAACTGTGCCTCCTGACTCACTGATCCAGCTTTCTTTCCACAATGCTGGGTTACTCGAGTGGGAGATGTTAACAGTAACAGCCAACATCCACTGAGTGGCTACTGTAGGCCAGTGGGTCTATATCTGGTTAGTCCTCACATTGATCATCTGACTTTAAGCTATCAAATCAATTTGCAGATAGGAAACAAACACGGAAAGATAAGGTCATTTGCCCACAATCACAAAATTAGTAAGTGAGAAACCAGAATTTAAAGTGAGACAGCCCCGTTCCAGGACCCATTATCTTCGTCTCTATTCTCCACACTACACAGCAGAATAAGGAGCAGCAGAGTGACATAAGGGACACGGAACCTTAAAATAGAAACCATGGCAGTCTTCCAATGGTGAATTCACATTGCAAGTATGAGAGCTTTCAGAAGAAATATTTTGGTCAGTGTTGCTTGCCTGCATACCTTCCCCCCTTTCCCTCCCCACAGATGACCACACGAACAGTCCCTGGGGGATCATTTACGATCCAGTGGTCTTAACTGTGGTCTGAATGGAGAATGGATAATGACCACATAGAAAATCAGGAGACAGTGGACTCCTGGCTGATTCCCCCAGCTCATAAGACAAGGAAAACCAAAATCACCATAGATTATTTTTACTATAGAATAAAACCCAAGAGGAGGTGTCCTCTTAAAGTCTTTAGGGAGCCAGGCCGACATAACCCCTACACACACAGACGCACATGCAGGCCTTACCAGCAGAACATGCCTCAGATTCATGGCTGTGTCAACCCAGACATTAGTTTTAATAAACTAAAGGGAGAGGGTACTCAAAAACTTAAAAACTTCTTTCAGGGGCCTGTATTACAGGCTGCACTACAATCTCTATGCCCTCTTTTGCCTATGACATAGAAGATCTCTATTCTAGGAGACTTAAGAGTTATTTTTGAGCCAGTTTTCCTATTGCTAACATAAAAATGTGTTAGTGTGATTGCAAGAACACTAGATGAAAACTTGTAAGCTTACTTCTAGTCCAGTGCTTTCACCAACTGGTCAGTTGACCTTGGCTGGTCCTTTGACTTTCCCAAGCCCTGGTTCCTCATCTGCAGTGAGAAGGCTGATCTTCAGTTCTGTCAGCCAACCAAGGACATTGAATCATGTGTTTTGGTAGATGGATCCACAGTACACAATTGTGATCCGGGGGATTAAATTCAAATAAGAAACAAGAGGCAATGAATGCTCTTCTGATGGAGGAATTAAGTTCAGATAAAAATCTGCACCTCTGTCTGGTTCTAGAAGCTTGGCTTGGCACTGACCTGCTGCCAAGCCTTGGAGACTCCTCAATCTATCCACACAGCAGGGAGAGTGAAGGCTCCTTCCCTGGGGGGATGTTTGCATGAAGCAAAGCACTGCAATCCTCCGTGACCTCCCTGGAGGGAAGGTTTGCCTCCTTCCCAGGGAGAGCTTCAGCAGGGCAGACAGCAGAATGTCTGAGGTAGTGAGCAGGACAGACATAGCTGAGAGGAAAGCCAGATAGGAAACCACTAACCTTCCTCAAGTGGGGACAGGAGCCCATCTCATTGCACTTCATGATTGTGCCTCAGCAGACAATAGGTTTTCCTTTAGTTCTGACAGAAAAAAAAACCCTTTGTCACATTTTTGATGGCCACACACCTGGATGATCTCTGGCTATTTCTCCCTATCCTAATCCAGGATTGTAGTTAACGAAATTTGTATTCCTCTGAGCCTCTAGGATCTTTCTAATGCTGTGCTATGGAAGTAGATTAGCTTTATTCAGAGTTGAGTATTATTTTCAATGTGTACAGTTATACTTAAGTACTTTGAAAAGAACTTCACATTTCCAGCTGCCCAAGAATGGAAGGCACTGCTCTTTTGTTAATTCATTATGCACTTTCCCTAGACATATGAAAACAGAGGATAGAGGACCAGCATTCACTGTATTGTAGCAGGATTCCTGCAGGTGATAAGAGGGGGACCAGAAAGCCCAGTTTCTGCTAATAAAATATAAAGCTCATGGGAGCAGCAATATTATTGCATAGACCCAGCAATTAGAATAGCTTCTGGCATATAGCAGGTGCTCAATAAATCTTTATGGGATGGATGGATGGATGGATGGATGGATGGATGGATGGATGGATGGATGAATGGATGAATGGATGGATGGATGGATGGATGGATGGATGGATGGATGGATAGATGAATAAATTTCCCCTCTAAAATTCTCTGATTCTTCTAGGAGTCTCTGATTCTATGTCAATTATATTCTCACCTATCTGATTCTCACTGTTCACTATCTCCTAAGATCTCCTGTTCTCATCCCCTTCCCACATTTATCTGGCCCCAGGGTCCCCCATACTGGTAGAGTAGTTGCTTTGTTTCTTTATAAGATTAATTTTAAAATAATAGTAATAGCTATAATTTGTTGAATGCTTAAATGTATCAATCACTATGCTAGGTAGTTTAAATATAGCAACTCTTTTCATCTACAAAACAACCAAGGAGGTCATGTTATTACTTCCATTCAACAGATGAGGAAACTAAGGCAGAGAGAGTGTGTATGTTTTGCCCAAGACTACTCACCTGGTAAGGGGGGGAGGTGCTCAACTTCAAACCCAGGTACTGTAGCTCCAGAGGTAATGCCCTGAAACCCAGACCTGCTGTGTAAGCTTCAGCCTTGCTCATAACTAGAGCATTCACCATGGATCTCTCAACCAGAAGAAAGGATGCTCAAGGTTCAAATGCCTTCAGAATCACCTGAAGCACTTCATGCTCCATAGGTTCTCAAGGCCCTACTGGCTTCCTGTGTTAGTTTTCATCTGAGTCACTGAAGAGTAATCAAGGTAGAAGAATTGAAAGTAACAGTGTGAAGTCTATTCAAAGCCAGGTACCAAACTTTGTACCAGGTAGAGACCAACAGGTAGAGAGAACTCACCCTAATTGGATATTTGCATAAGCTTTCATCATTACTGTATACCAATACCTATCATGTTTGCTCTGTAATGGATGCTCAAAAACTGTTTGTTGAATTTATGGAAATTTTTTTAATTATTAATAAATGAATGGCTAATAGTAAAAACAGACTTTAAGAACTTTAGAAATAACCTAATAGGAAATCTCAAGTTAAAACCCTATTTTTTGTTATACAACAAGATGCTATTATTCTTTCAAAACATGTATCTTCAGTGTCCACCATGTTCCTAGCATGACACTGGTCATGGTGGGGGACAAAGGGAAACTATTACTAGAGACCCCATAGTCAGGAGTGACAGCTGAAATGAGCATTTCCCATTTAATCTCATTTAGATTAAAAACTGGAAATAACTAGACAACGATATATTCTAACTTCATAAAAGCATCTGACACTATCCTGTTTCTCAGGATAATCAAATGTGTTATAGATTTTTTTCCATGTGTTTAAAATTATTTGAGTTAGGTTCAAATGCTCAAATCCATTTTAGAGGTGGGAAACCACAGACAGGTAGGTCATTTGCCCATAATCACACATGAGTAACTGTCATGTCAGGATTTAAAGGCAACTGTCTGACACCAGAACCCATTTCCTAACCTGTGCTATCCACACCACACACAGAATAAGAGTAGTGTAGGAACATCAGGTGACATAGGGACATTAAAAATTTACATACAAATATATTTGCATATACAGGTCTGGTTTTTGTGGCTTCCTTTCTGTGTATGTGTTTTATCATAAAGGAGACCATATACTATATGTTGTTTTGTAATCGGTTTTCCTTACAGCATGTGTCTTGAAGATACTTCCATGTACTTGCAGAATACATCAAACCTTATTTGTTTCTAGCAGTTTATTTTATGGTGTAGATATTTATTTAGCTTTCTTCCTACTGATGGAAAATTAAGGTTGCCCATAGTTCTTCAATTATAATGCTTCAGTTACCATTTGTGGTTGTATGCACATGTGTAGATATTTACTACATATTTATAGTAGTAAAATTGTTCATGCAAGGTAAATCAACATTTTGCAACATTTGTTCAAGGTAAAGCAACATTGTTCAAGGTAAATCAACATTTGCAACCTATTTTTTTTAATTTGAGAGATAGAGCACTGGAGGAGGCGTGAGTAGGAGAGAGTGAGAGAGGGAGAGAGAGAATCCTAAGCAGGCAGAGCCCAATGCAGGGCTTGATCCCATGACTCTGCATTCATGACCTGAACCGAAATCAAGAGTCAGACCTCAACTGACTGAGCCACCCAGGTTCCCCTAGAACCCATTTCTAATAGGGTTTTTTTTTTTTTTTGCCACCTTTGTCAAAGACATAGTTAAAATCCCTAGGAGGATGTGGACTCCAGAGACAGGCATTATAGGTGGGTATCCACATACCTCATAATTACATACAGTACTTCACACTTTCCATATATTACCTTCATAATAAGTTATAAGAGAATGTCATTATCTTTATAGATTTAAAAAAAAAACTGAGATGTAGCAAAACTAAGAGATTTTCCCACTGTCATTCCATAAATTAAAATCAGAATTGCAACCAGAAAAAAAATTTCATTTGTAATTTAGGGTTGTTTCCTTTCGCACCACACTGATACAATAAATTGTATATAATAAAATGGTTTGGACTCAGCTGCTAACAAACCCAGGCTGTAAAAGTGGATAACATGAACATGATTGTGGGTTGCAAGTTTTGAGGACGGAAATGTGTAGAAAAGGATGAAAAGTGTTTTCCAGCCCCCAAATACCATAATGTTATGATCCTAGAGAAATAAAAAAAAAAAAATAGAAAAACTCATATTGATAAAATGGAAATAAAAAGTAAAAAGAGTCCAGATAGGGTGGTTGGAATGAGAGGGTCCTACAAAAAGTGGTCCCTGGAGTCCCCATAATGATTTACAAAAAAGAAGCCCTACAAACATACTGTCTTATGGGAGCTAGGGTAACAGACTCAACCTTCCCACCCAAGAATTGTATTTAGCCTAGAAGTTTCTTCTGTAAACTGAAAGGTGGAAATGACAATTACTTGATCTGTAGAGAATTCCAAGTCGAATTCTTTTCCAGGATAATTTACTCCAAGTAAAAGATTTTACTGTTAAATATTACTTATGATTGAACAATAGGTATCATTAGGTAAGAGAATTCTGAAGAGGAATGAGTAAGCTCCTCTGCAGAAATGAAAACAGAAATCTGTTCTTGATCATCTTATCAGAGTAATGACAGAAGGAGTAGGAAACCCATAATGATGTTTTGATAAACCTGCTCAGTCAGATGCCCTAACATTTACATGTAAGTTTCAACTAAGGATTCTGCCAGGACTTAAGATCTCTCCTCACAACAGCTGTCAAAGACAGACGGCCCCTGTCTCAGCTCCTTCCACTTGGCTTGTATCTAATTTATCTATAAATTGTTACTCTCCTCCAGTTCTGACTGTATAAATTACAGATGAGATAAAGCTGGACAGGAACAAAGACAAGAACTCATGCTGAATAGCATCTTCGAAGACAGTTGTCTTGGAAGATGGTGTTTGAAAAACATGTAAGCTTTCACTACCAGTCCACGGTTAGGAGGAAATTTAAAAAATTGAAAATTGTCCCTCCCAGACACATATTTCTGAAAACTATATGGCTCTTAAGGAGAAGGTCTTGGACTATGAAAAATAGTTGGCAACAGACTGCATCCTATTATTGGCTGCCACTGGGAGTTTGCACTAGAATTTACAGTTTTGGCTTTAAGCAGGACACTGAGTGTCCTGGCAACCCTGTATAAAAGATTGGCTGTGAACTCTGCCAAGGACCTATTTACATTTCAGCTGACCAAGACTTTTAATAATCGTCTGACTTCCAAAGCACCCATTCTGAGGTCTTCTGCAGTAGCCCACAGGAAAACAAAAGGCTCCCTTCTCATTTAGCGTTCTTGGTCTCCAGTAAGAGACCAAGGTCTCTTCTCTCTCTCTAGGGATTCTTGATAAACACGTAGCTCACAAGGAGAGCAAGCAAGGGCTTCAGTCTGTGACAGGAAGGAAAGAAACTATGATACCTTCATAGAACTCTCAACAGATGCTCACTGCACAGAGGGCTTGAAGGAACTATGAGATTGTTGTTACCGTGGCAACCATGCATGCCTAAATGAACAACAAAATTAATAGTCCTAACAGGCTTCAGTGGCATCAACAATACGTCCCTTTCCTGGGGAGAGTGTATACTCAATAGAGATCCGACTTAGATATGGTTTTCATGTAAAGAAAAAACAGTGGCCAATAAAAGCAAACAAACAGAATGACCATTACAAACTTACCACATAAACTTCACCAAGCCAAGGGCAAGGCCCCTGTTATTTTGCCTCCCTGCTAAAGTTAAGAGGCACCTTTCACATTCCCAGGACTTTTTGTGACATTCAATTTAATTTTATCATGCTATTGCTAGTCTCCTATTGAGCTTTTGTTGTAGATAAAGCTAAGGGGGGAGCTGAGGGGAAGCAGAATGAGATAGAAAAAGGAAAAAGTAAAATTAGCTATAGCATATAATTGGACCCTGCTTGGCCTTGAGGAAGGCACAATACATGTTAATTAAATAGATTAATATGTTGCTTGCTGAAAGGGCTATTCTAGACAGTAGGAAGTAAGCTTAAAACAGGTAAGAACTTTTATTTTTTCCTGAACTAAGGTAGGTTGAGCTACTGCTCTGAATAATTAGATGAATTTTATCCTTAGAGATAGGGAAATGGGCAGAAAATCTTTTTCAAAATGTTAGATGTTATTAAGAGTCCTAAGCAACTTTTTGATCAATAGAGACTTTCAAGAAATTGCCCAGTCACTGTCTAATTGAACTGTACAATGATAATTTTCATGTGATACAATGGCCTTTCAGATAAGGGTAGCATTCTGACCCAGTTTGGGGCAGAAGTTTCATTTCCTAAATATTTATTATAATTATGTGACAGAATTGGTTACTCTAGTAGTTTGAATGAAGATAATTTCTCAGGTTAAATAATTTGTCCAATGTTCTGAGCAATGCCTACATTGGAAATAAAATTCTTTGTCAGGTAATATTGAATTGAATGCTTAAAGCCTGGTGCTAATGAGCTCAGTCACATGCACGGGTTAGCTGGCTGAGCAGAGTTAGGTCAGCTCTACAACCAGATGCCAGTCAGTCCACTCAGAAATACATCCCAGTTTGCCAAAAAGAATAAGTAAGCAAAAACACATAATGAGCTCCATGCAAATCCATCATGGCTCAGAGCATACCCATGGCTAATAACAGATTGAAGAGTTCCGCTTGTTTTGAGAAGAATCGAAGCACAGCTTGCAAGGAGCACCATGTGATGTATGGAAGTGTTGAATCACTATATTGAATACCTGAAACTAATATAACACTGTATATTAACTATGCTCGAATTAAAATGAAATTAAATTTTTAATAAAAAAAACCTTAGAGAGACTAAATTGGACAATATTCTTAGGAAAACATAAATATGGGTGGCTAGTCAGTTAATATCCAACTCTGGATTGGCTCAGGTCATGATCTCACAGTTCATGAGTTTGAGCCCCATGCCCGCACTGAGAGTGCAGAGCTTCCTTGGGATTCTCTCTCCCTCTCTCCCTCTCTGACTCTTGTCCACTCTCTCTTTTTCTCTCAAAAATAAATAAATAAACTTAAAAATAAAATAAAATAAACAAGATGTCCTGAAGTTAAATATTTAAAAGTTTAAAAATAAATATATACCGGCAGAGAAGGACAGATACCATATGTTTGCACTCATAGGTCTAACAGGAGAACAGGAGAAACCTAATGGAGGACCAGGGGGAGGGGAAGAGGGAAAGAGAGTTGAGGAGAGAGAGGGCGCAAAACTTGAGAGACTATTGAATAGTGAAAAGGAACTGAGGGTTGAGGGGGAAGGGGGAGGGGGGGAAAAGAGATGGTGGTGATGGAGGAGGGCACTTGTGGGGAAGAGCACTGGGTGTTGTATGGAAACCAATTTGACAATAAACTATTATTAAAAAATAAATAAATAAAATAAAAGTACTGATATTGAAAAAAATAAAAAATAAAAATAAATATATTAAAAAAAGAATGAGGCACACATTCCTATCCTTACAATTTTAAATGATTTTTTTAAAATGCTCTAAGTAGATATCTGAGCACTATAGAGAATGTGAGTTAATTCACAAGGATTGCTGTTTACAACTTTACAGTATCAACATGAACACACATTAGTTTTGCAAACAAAGAGGCAAATAAATAAATTGCATCTTCATTACACAAAAGCACAGGGATGTATGTTTTAAATATTGTATTATGAAGTTGTGAGAGCCACACATAAGGATAAATTGTCATTTTAAACATTCCTTTCCTACCCACCTGTGCCCCATAAGGACCTCCTGTTGTTGTAAGCCTGTAATATATTTCATAGAAAGGAATTGGGTGACACTATGAAAGTAACCATACATTACTTACAGTAAAAATCTTCCATTGTTAATACCCTATTTCTTGATCTGAGTGCTGGTTACATGGATACATTCACTTTTATGAAAGTCCATTAAGCTCTATACAATTTTGAAAATGGTTTTTGAAAACATTTTCTTGTGTCTGCACTTCTGAAGTATACAAATGGTTATATGTTGTTTTACAGCCAACAAATGTATTCCTATAAAAGTGAAGGTAAAAAGATACTGTAATATAATCATAGTTTAAGTGTACCAAATAAGTGCATTATTTAAATAAGAGATGTGGATTAGAGCTCTGGCTTGGCCACTAGCTAGTGTTTGGATTTGAGCCTCTCGGTGCCTCCTTCTTCTCTCCCAATTAAAAAGGGCTGGACGAGCTACCGTCCAGCGTCTCTTCCAGCTTCAGTATTACTGGATCCTGGGTAATAGGCCAAATAAGAAGTGAGAATCCTTTGGTGAATCTTTCTGTAAACCAACAACCTACTTCCTGGTTTATCTCTTTTGTAAACAAGAATTTAATGAGGGGAGAAAGCTGGAGTGAACAACAGCCCAATTGAGTAACTGCCTTGACCCATGTGACTTGGCTGTAAACCACAAGAAAGCTTTAGTCTACTCACATAATGTCGGAGCCCCAAAAAAGTAGCAGCTGCTAACTATTTACTCCATTCAAGTCTGAAAATCTGGGGTGCCTGAGTGGCTCAGTCGGTTAAGCATCTGACTTCGGCTCAGTTCATGAACTCACAGTTCATGAGTTCGAGCCCCATGTCAGGCTCTGTGCTGACAGCTCAGAGCCTGGAGCCTGTCTTTGGATTCTGTGTCTCCCTCTCTCTGTCCCTTCACAGCTCTTATGCTCTTTCTCTTTCTCTCTCTCTCTCAAAAATAAGTAAAAACGAAAAGAAATTTGTTATAAGTCTGAAAATCAGTAAGATGAGGATTAACCTCTTCCTGCCAAAAGAACTGTGCAGGGTTTTCAGTGGGGCTAAGTTTAGTCAAAGGACCATCGATTCCATAAGCAGTTAGCGAGCCCCTGCTGAACATTAAGCTTCCTGGTAGCTGCAGGGTATGAAACAGCAAAAGAGGCAGACAGAACTCCACTCAGTGGGTCTTAGAGCTTGTGGGAGACACGGACAAGTAAACAAGCAATTATAGAGAGATTTGTATAATAAATGCTGTGAAGGGAGATATGGAAGATACAGTGTGAGCAGGCAGAGGAAGGGCACCTAACCCACAGCAGGGCCATATTAGGGAGGTCTTCTAGAGCAGGAGACGTCTAAATGATGAGTAGGAGTTAGCCACGAGCTGGCATGCTGGGAGGCAGTACAGCCTAGGACAGGCTCAGGGGTCAGACTACTCAGCTTCAACTCATTGGCTGGGTGAGGCTGAGAAGGGCTCCTACACTCGTTAAGCCTCACTTTCCTAATCCACAAAATGGGAATAATAATAGTGCCCATGGATTCTTATAAGGATTACGTGGGAGAATCCATGTAAGACCTACTAGCACAGAGTCTAACTACTACCATTGTTATTACTGATGGTGAGATAGATGTGGGGAGGGGACCACAGAACATCTCCACATAAACTGGCCCAGAGAGGACAAAGAATATGGCCATTTGGTGTCCTGAGAGTGGACCAGTCCAGCTGGACAGAAGAAGGGAGGAGGCGATGAGGTAAGGCTGGCGCAGAAGGCAGGCAGCAGAAGGCAAAAGGCCCTGTACCTTGTGTTAAGGAGCCTGGAATTCATCCTGAAGGAATGAGGAGCACTGAAGTGGTCTAAAAGGAGAGGCTCATGATATCCACTACCTACTCTCTCAGTAGGGGAGAAGCGTGCTGCCCACATAAAGAATATTTATTTTGCCCCAGAACATATAAGACTGCATCCACTACCCACTTTCCTCAACAGAGGATGAGGTCCAGTCGGAATTCAATAGGTCGCTAACACCTCGGGATTCCCTTCCCTTGGTGAGCTGGAAACGCTGCAGCTCAAATGACTGCAGTTAATTCAGGAGAGGCATTACCAAAATAATGTAATTCGGCCTAAGAGACCCAGTTCAGAAAATTAACATAGTAAATCTTTTCATGAGCCATGAGCTGCAGGCCTCTCTTGAGTCATTAAACTTGCTCTATTAGATTACAGAAAATCCCAGACAACTAGCACTGCTGTGGCTGGATTTTTGTAGAACGCAGACCCTTTTTTTCCTAGCAGAGGAAAAGCAAGCATAAACCACAGCAGCAGAGCCTTCTGTAGCATGAGATGCAGGATGCTTCTCCTGTGCTTCCCATCTCTTAAACCTGACCTCTAAGGAGAACTTTCCTAAGAACAAACCAAGCTTCTCAGGATGAATTCTTGAAGCCCATAGGGGATAGATATAAGGTCTGACATGACTCAACACTTACAGAAGATCTGGAAGAAGAAATAAGCAGTCAGTCTCTGATGCAGACACCCTTATGCACTTCTGGGTAGTTTAATGCCAAGATGCCAAGGATCATTTGTAGGGAAAGTAGACAAAAGAGTGGTAGATGCAATGCAAGGGTATTTGGAAGAGAACAATTCAAGATCTCCTTGGAAAAGTAGAAACTACCAGTCAGACCCCAAAAGTGACAACTGGAATTACAGTGTGGCCCCGTTAAGCTACTGGAGCCAGGAAATGTGGGATATCATCAAGAAGAGCACTGAATGCAAAAGAGAAAGCAAGCCACCATTCTTCAGCCCTCACAATCAAAATGGAGGCACGTCTGCTCCTGAAATGCCGTGTGGCTTTATGGCTATGCACCAAGACACAGGAAACAGAAGCTGCCCTGTTCATGCATCCTCTGCTTGTTCACCAGATTTCATGAAATCACATATAGTGTCTTTCACACAGCAGTGAGGCTTATAGTCAGTAACACATAGCATTTTGTTCATGCATTTAGTGAGTATTTACTGCAGACTGGCTAAATGCAAGGCAACATGCTAGCAAGTATGGGCAACATCAGGACGAGATATGTACACTGACCTCACGGGGCTTACTGTCTAGTAAATGAAATGAGATATGGACACTTTCCGGAACACAGGGCACAAAGTAATAAAAGCCACAACAGAGGAGCAGATAAAGTGTTACAGAAGTGTACATCCTACACATATTGAAAGGATATTATGTCAATAAATCAAATATACATATGATGTATTTTTATTAACCTCATTCATTTTAAGGCTTAACCTGGACAGTGATGGTCACTGATTTTATTAACTGACAATTCCATTAATGCCCAGAGCCAGCAGCTGATATTGATCAGCAGGTCACAGTGGCAACAGGAAGACGGGAAGTGTCTGAATGAAGCTGAACTCTGGGGCTACTATTAATAGTGGGTATAAAGAAGATGGATTTTTTTTTCTGATGGCCAAAGGTAGAAGGGAGACTGAGCTTTTGAGTGAAATCTGCCATTGTTTCTGTTGCCTTTGGCCTCAGAGGACTGGGTTTATCCCACAAGGTGCAAGAGCTGTGCCCTAAAATGTCCTTTAATGGAGGAGAATAAAAATCAGGCTCATTGTCAGGATGAAGTAGCTAACATCTTGTTTCCACCTAAGTCAGCTTAGAGAAGCCATTTACTATATTACAACTCTGTCCTCCCCTGCCTTATCCCACACCAAAAGGTACACATTGGATTCAGGAGATAAATTCTGTTTGTGGAATTGCCAGCTCTCGCCAACCCTCATTATTAGAGAACAAGAGGGAAATCAGTGGTGCTACAGCAGGGCTTGATAGGAAAATATGTTGGGGAGAATGAAATGTCTATTTCCTCAAAGTAATATACTCCAAAGAAACTAGGTATAGAAGGAGTTTTAATTTTGCTACTTAGACATAAAGCCCTCTCACTCTTCTGTGAGCGCTCTCACACAGGAAACAAATGCATGTTGCTAGCTACCTTTGTAGTCAGCAATGTCTATTTCTTCATGGACCACCTTAATTAATGCAAATAGACTAGCCCCATTATCCGTCATTTCCACCATTACATTTACTTTTGTCTCTGTGTCTATTAGTGGGGGAAGGGGCATATTTATATAAGCATTTCTTAGTTAACAGAATGCATTTAACTGTGAACTGAGTTCCTAAATGTAATGAGATCACATTTTGAAATAAAGCAAACCTTTTAAGGTCACATGTGTAAAGAAAATGAAGATTTTCAAGCATATGACATTAAAAATGTTAGCAATGAAGTCAATGAAGAAGTGTCTATCCGTTGAGTTTCTAATATATCAAGGTATGTTACTAGATGCTATGCGTGATTTTTTTAAAAGTTGAATATGAGTCCCTATTTTCAAGGAGCTTATAATCTAGTTGGGAAGAGAAGTTTAAAATTACACACAAATTAGATATAAGATTTAATGTTAGAGTAATACCAACATGTCTGCTAAATTCAGGGAGCTTAAAGGATGGAAAGAATGAGAATAAATGTTAAATTTCATTTCAAAAAAGCCTGGAGTTGTTGGAAATCACCAAAGCTTTAGGAATTTCTCCCTTTTGGAAAGAAAGACCCACTGTGTGAGACATGGTAAAGTTGACGGCCCTACAGGCAGGAGTTTCAGTTTTTGTGCTGTTGTTGGTGTTTTAATTTTATGATTTATGCCAGAATATAGCACGACAACCTTGTAAATATTCTCCCTCACCTAATCTTCAAAGTTGATTATTTTTTTCTTCAAAGATGATTATTTTTAAAAAGAGTTTCAATTAGGGGCGCCTGGGTGCTTTGGTAGGTTGAGCATCCGACTTTGGCTCAGGTCATGATCTCACAGCTCATGAGTCTGAGCCCCACGTTGGGCTCTGTGCTGACAGCTTGGAGCCTGGAGCCTGCTTTAGAGTCTGTGTCTCCCTCTCTCTCTGCCCCTTACCCACTCATAATCTGTCCCTCTCTCAAAAATAATAAACAATTAAAAATATTTTAAGAAGGATTTCAATGAGTACTTGCATTGTTCAAATTATATTTCATCTGGTTTCTTCTATTTTAAGGATACTGGAATGAGTATTAACTTCTCTGAATGCTCTGAAGTCTACAGTAGGAGCTACAGAATCACAAACGCATTATAAGCTTCATAAGATAGAAATGCTGTTAGGGAAGTACAGGTTCCATTTTGTGGGTGTTTTCATAAACACCTGCACTTCTAACTTCAATTTAAACAAAACAGAAGTCTTAACTGTCAACAAAAATAACTCTTAACCTGGAGTGTTAACATGTCATATTTTGGGAGTCTTAGTTCTCTTTCTTTCTCTCTTCATTTCTAATATGCGTAGAAGCCCATAAAGGTGCAAAGCTCAGAGGAGACATCAAAATCAAAGCTGAATATCTGGATTCAAAGGAAGAAAAGAAATATTTTGCAGAATCACAAGGGATGTGTTTGTTATGATTGCCTTAATTTAGTTTAAGCACACACTGCATTTTAAGTAAGTTGTTTGCCTGGTTTGTGTTATTTTTAATAAATAAACATAAAACTATAATCTTAAATGCATGGTGAGAATCCAGATAATTGCTTTTACTTTTATAATTGAGAGTCAGCTGTGTCTCAAAACATCTGAGTCTGAAAGCTACCCTGAGATGACACTGCATGCATTCAAAACACTAGGGGGGGAGGAGGACTTCCTTAGTAAAATAACAGGGCACCTGCGGCCACTCAATCAGTGTTTCTAAATTTTTATTTCATCCTTCGAGGGTTTCCAGAAATATGGACAAAGAGGTTCATATGTTTAGAAAAAGGTAGGATCAATTGCTTTGTTGCTGAACTAAATCCTAAAGTATCCCCAGACTACCCAGCTTCACATCCACACACAGAAATTCTAACATCATAGTTCAAAGCTTCTAAGTCTAATTACTGTGCCAGTATTACGATTATAATGCACCCCATTCTTGATTATTCAAAGACTAATTATCTAGGCCAGGCACTTAAGCTTGTCCCTATTCCCTTGGTTTGCTGCCATTTGGTTATTTTAAGGTTCACTGGCCTCTTCACATGCCGGGCAGAGGAAATAGAAGATGAAACTCAAATCAGCAAATTTTAACTTCTCATATGATCTACTAAAAATTATGGGATAGAGGAAGAAGAGCTAACAGGACAATTGAGGTTCTCCATGTATTTGATTTATTAATAGTGTTGTCTTTCTCCAATGGTAAGATGGCGAGATGTCTTGAATTCAGTAAAATAACACTTGATTTTGACTCTTTGACCTTCCTATTGTTTCACTTTATTGATTAACTTTGTCCCTGGGATCCCAGTTCTTCCTCCCTTTGTCCTTCCTTCTCCCTTTCCTTTCTCACTGTCAGCAGGATTTACATCTATTTACGAAATGACAGTCCTTTTATTTCTGACTTTGAAGGGGAATCCCTAGGATTCCAGGCCTTTCCCAGGACACTTTTAACTTTACTAGGTTTGCTAAGCTAGACCCTCAACACTATATGCTTACATGCAGGGAATGGGGTGTGGCCCTGCTGTCGCTCCCTCGCTCCCTCGGCTATAAGTTTTAACATGTTTTGTCACTCTAGATACTTACACAGCTCATTTAAGATGGCCCACTATCCAGCCACAGGGCTCGCTTCACTCCCACTACATACCTTTGTAAGTGACAAAATCCTTAGCCAATAGAATATAAGTCAGAACATTACTTCTTTCAGTCCTGCCTCCCCATCATCCCTTGTTTACCAGTCAAAGCCACAATAGTTTCCTACAGCTCAAACTGTCGAAAATTCAATAAAAAATTCAGACCACAGGAAGGAAGGATCCCCAGAGAAGAATATGCCTATGAATAAGACTCCCCAAATTCAAAGGATTCATCTTCCATTGGCTCCATGGAGGCACCAAAACCCCTGTTAGGCCTGTAATCTTCTGTCCAACATTAGAAACCACAGCTCCTAGACATAGCCCCCATCCTAAAGGGAAATGAGCAGCTGTCCTCCATATTCCCAAAGCCTAAAAGGTGTATCGTGGTTCCAGGATCATGAGGGAAGAGCAGAATTCAGGTTACAGATCACAGGCTCCTATTCTGTTGTCTCATGGTTTATTCCAATCTGGTCTGTGTTACGTGATGAGATGACTCATGTACCCTTATATCTATAACTCTATCTAGGGCTGTATCTGTATTACCTACACTGTATCTATATATCTGTATCTACACCTATGTCTCTATCTATCTAACAGACACTAAGTGTTTTATATACATCATATCTATCCTCATAGCAACTCTGAAATAGGTGCTATTGACGTCTATTACACATGAGAAACTAATGCCAGAGTTGGCTTCAAACCCAGGTTGTCTGACTCCAAAATCCATGCTCATTCTATTAACACCCCACCCCTATATCAAGTCTTTTCCCCCATTTTCCCCATGTCTCAAGTTGTCACCAGCTGAAATTTATTAGCTAGCCTATAAATAAGACTTCATTCCTGCAATAACTGACCACTTAAGACCTTCCTCTTAAGACAACTCTAACTCTACCCCTACCGCAGGTTGTATGTAAATTATAGATCCATCCCAAGATTCCCCAACCTAGGCCAGGGTCCCCATTAAGAAGACTCTTTTCCAGGTCTCCTTTTTACAAAGTCAACATGACGAGCTCAGGAAGGGGGATATAAAATAGTATTAACCACAAATGTGTAAATGGCTTATGGGAGCATAGATGATAAAGAAATAGAAAAAAATGAGAAAGTTGACACCAAAGGAAAGATCCCAGTGACTAATAAAATATAGCAATACTTGATATAGCAATTAAAGTAAGTAAAAATATTATAGACATTCCTGAAAGATACAAGATAGACTTGAACAAATGGAAAGTTTCCCCTATTCTTGGATAGGATGATTCAACATCATAAATATGTTAGCTCTTTCTAAGTTTATTTATAAATTTAACTCAATACCAATAGAAATGCCAACAATATTTTCTGTGGTATTAGGAAAGCTGACGCTAAAGTTCATATGGAAAAACAAACATGCAAGAATAGTCAGGAAAATGTTGAAAAAGAAAAACTATGAGGTTGTAGTAAGGAGGGGGAATTAGCCCTCACCAGACATTAAAACATGCTAGAGAAAGCTTGCAAGTTCCTATTTAGTCTATAGGTTAGAGAAAGGCTTCTAATCATGGTTCAAAACCATGAGACAATTTGTTTTAATTAATAAACTTGACTACATAAAAATTTTTGTATGGCAAAAGAAAAAACAGTATAAACAAGTCAAAAGACTTTGATAAAACAGAAGAAAATATCACCACACATACCACATGCAAGCAACTAATATCCCTAATATATAAGGAACTCTTAAAAATCCAAAGATCTGGGTGGCTTGGTCAGTTAAATGGCCAACTTCAGCTCAGGTCATGATCTCATGGTTCATGAGTTTGACCCCCACATCAGGCTCTGTGCTGACAGCTCAGAGCCTGGAGCCTGCTTTGGATTCTGTGTCTCCCTCACTCTATGCTTCTCCTCAACTCTCTCTCTCCCAAAAATAAATAAATGTTAAAAAAAGTTTTTAATCCAAGGACAAAATCTTAAAATGGAAGAATGACATGAAGGTAAACACAGACACACACGATCTAAAGTGTCCCTTAAACATATAAAAAGTGATCAAACTCACTTAGAGAAATGCAAAATGAAACACTGAGACACCATTTCTCATTTACTAGATTGCTGAAAATTTTAAAGTATGACAACACATTCTTTTGGTGAGGCTATAGAGAAACAAGCACTCACATACATTACTGATGAGAAGGCAAACTGATGAATCCTTCTGGAAGGGAATTTGGCCACACCTAACAAAAATACAATGAACTTTTCTTTTGAGTTGACAACTCCACTTCTAGGATTCTAGCCTAAAGACAGATCTCCAATAATACAAAAATACAGACTGACAAGATTATTCACTGCAGTATTGTAATTACAAAATATCAGAGACAATCTAAATCCTCATACACAGGAGACTAACTGAAAAAACTGTGGTACATCCACACAATGGAGTACCGCATTATATGCAGCAGCAAACAAGGAAAAGGAAAATATATAGGGATTTCTAGGGCAGACTATTAAGGAAAAAAGTACAAAGGGAATATCTACAGTATGTTACCCTTCATGTAAGAAAGATGGGAAATGTAGGAAAATTGGTTTCTGATTATTTGTACAAAAGGAATACAGGAAGAATGAACCAGTAGCCAATGAGCATGGTTACTTTGTGGTTGTTGGTAGAATAGGAAAGATGGAAGAGAAAAAGGGGCATGGGAACAGGTAGTAAGGATGAAGGGAGCAACATTTCTCTGAATACAGCTTTTTATATAACATGGACTCTCAGAACCATGGTAATATATATACTGTGGATAATGAAAGCCAGGTTCCCAACTGTCACGGAAAAAAGCTGCAATTCAGGAAAAGCAAAAGACTAGAACAAACACTGTGCTGTTAAATCGGAATCAGAGGTATTAGCATGAACGCATGGATTTTAATACACATACAAAATTATACACACACACACACACACACACACACACACACTTCCTAGACCTGTCCACTTGATAGCCTAGAAAAAAATGACACTCGGTCATTTTGGCACAGATACCTAGCGCCCAGGCCCTGGTTTCTAAATAACATTCTCCAATGAAGGGGACCTGGGCTTCTTGGAAAAGTGGTCAGTTCTACAGCTGGGATAGGGAAAGTACACGATGAACCTGGAATGCTCATGTGTCAGAAAGTAACGAAGTACTCAAAAAAAGCAATGGACCTGTTGAAAGGACACAGAAGTCAACGTGAAGGAGCTCCTAACAACCAAAGCTGGGACAGTTTGAGCAATAGAAGGACAAATAATAATAATAGTAATGGATTATAACCCACAATATACAATAAGTACTCATGAGATCACATTAGTCTAAAATAATCAAATGGAATTAAACAGGGGTAAGCTAGTTACAAGAAGACAGACATTGGGGCACCTGGGTGGCTTAGTTGGTTAAGTGTCCAGCTTCAGCTCAGGTCATGATGTCACAAGGGTTTGAGCCCCGTGTCGGTCTCCGTGCTAACTGCTAGCTCAGAGCCTGGAGCCTGAAGCCTGTCTTCAGATTCTGTGTGTGTGTGTGTGTCTCTCTCTCTCTCTGACCCTCCCTTGTTCATGCTGTCTCTCTCTGTCTCTCAAAATAAATAAATAAATAAATAACAACAAATTAAAAAAAGACAGACATTGTAATATTCCTCATCTATGACATTTTTGGAGTAAGTTTGGAGGGACACAAAGTAGAACACGGGGAGCTAGTGTTTAGTGGGGACCGAGCTTCAGTTGGCAAGATGAAAAAATTTCTGGAGATGGATGGTGGCTGCACAACAATGTGAATGTCCTTAATGTTGCAGAATTGTACACTTAACTGTAGTTAAAATGGTAAATTTTATGTTATATATACTTTGCCCCAATAAAAATTTTAAATGTATTTAGAAAGCAAAAATAAAAGCAAATAATAAACAGAGGAGAATGCTCGGCTCTTCCTTACAGTAGAACTCTAATAAATTCAGAAGGAATGAGGGAAAATAAGAAAACCTCCAGAAGCACCTGGGTGGCTCAGTCGGTTAAGCATCTGACTTTGGCTCAGGTCATGATCACACAGTTCATTAGTTCCAGCCCCGCATCAGGCTCTCTTCTGTCAACGCGAAGCCTGCTTCGGATCCTCTGTGCTCTCCCCTACCCCCTCTCCGCCCGCCCTTCCACCACTCATGGTCTTCCTCCCTCTCTCTCAAAAATAAATAAACATTAAAAAGAAAAAGAAAATATCCAGTAGGTAAACACTAGTTTATGAATTGCTGCAGCAAGAACTATTGATGGATGTTAAAATTATTGAGCAAATGAGAAACAGGGTATTTGCACAGAGTATCTCCCCCAAAAGATACTTATTAATTACAAAGGGGAATATATGAACTTTAAAGTGGAGACACTTGGCAGATACCATCCTACCTACATGATCAAAGGTACTCCACCACTAGTAAGACATGTTAATATAAGAGACGCAACACCCTTTCTGTGATATTCCTGCCACAATGCATAATCTAAACCTGATCATGAGGAAACATCAGATATACCTGAACTGAGGGACACTCTACAAGATAAGTGGTCTCTAAATCTTCAGAAGAATCAAAATCGTTATTTTTTTTAGTATTCCATTGTATGTTTATTTTTATTTTTTATAATAGTTTATTGTCAAATTGGTTTCCATATAACACCCAGTGCTTCTCCCCACAAGTGCCCCCCACCATGACCATCACCCCCTCCCTCCCTCCCCCTCCCCTTTCAGTCCATGGTTCCTCTTCAGTATTCAGTAGTCTCCCTTGATCTGTGTCCCTCACTCTTCCACACTCTCTTTCCCCCTTCTTCTCCCCATGGTCCCCTGCCAGGTCTCTCCTGTTAGGAAAGTGGATGGACCTTGAGGATGTCATACTAAGCGAAATAAGTCAGGCAGAGAAGGATAGATACCATATGTTTGCATTCATAGGTCTAACAGAATCAAAATCTTTAAAGTCAAGGAAAGACTGGGGAACTGCTGAAGAATGAAGGAAACTGTTGCTAACTGTCAACATGTGTCTGAACTGGAACCATTTTCTATAAAGGACTTTACTGGTACAGTTGGAGAAAGTGGAATGGTTTGAGGATTAGAAGGTAGTAATATATCAGTGTTAATTTCCCGATTTTGATGACTACAATGCAGTTATATAGCAGAACACCCTCACCTGTAGGAACCACACACTAAAGTAGCCAGGGGTAACAGGACATCAGGTTAGCAACGTATTTGCAAATTAGTGAAAAGGAAATTACTTGTACTTAACCTGCATGCATAAATATGAGATCTTGTCAAAATAAAAATATAACTAGTATTAAAAGATAAAGGGCTGCAAAACATGAAAGGATGAGAGAAGCTTCCAGCATTTACCTCACATAATTCCAAAAGCAGAGAATTCAGGAAGGAGTAAAGAGGCAAAGAGCAAAACAAAGTTGGAAGAAATAAAAGCCCAGAATGGCTAAGAATTTTCCAAGCTGAGGAGTGAAGAAAGCCTCAAGTCCTCAGAGTGAATGTTTACATCAATTGCTGAGACAGAATAACAAAAATAAATCCACATCTAAGCATACCATAGTGAAAATTCTGAACAGCAGGGATAAAGCGAAAATCCTAAATGCTACCAGGAGAAAAGACAGATTACCTACAAAGAGGCAGTCATTAGGCTGAAAGCAGGCTTCTTATGGGTAAATTGACGCCAGCAGATGGTAGGGAAATAGCTTCCAAGTGGTAAAGTGAAAATAATGAGAACTGTATATGGAGCAAAACCAGGGTCATTCTGACTGCAGCAGGTCTTGAAAGGATATCCCTCAGCAAGAATAAAAATGAACCCAGAAGGAAGGAGTGGAATATAAGGAACATACTTGGCAAAGAAATTAACAAAATGTATTGGTAAAGCTATGCAAGTATTTATTGCTACTGATAATAATAAAAACAACTAACTTTTCCCTTAATTTAAAAACTGGTAAAACTAACAATAAAATGGCAGATTGAAGAAAGGATTCTTTGGGTAATTAAAGCCCTGATAAATTTCTTGTCTTGTTCAGAAGGAGTCCAGAACAACTGAAGAGTTACAGGCTTTTGGTAGAGAGCTTAAAGTGAATGTTAAAGATGTTTAAAAAAAAGATTTAAAAATAGAATCTAAAATTTTCAACCTCCTGGGGTAGAGGTTGAGGAAAGAATAATAAAAGTGCATAAATCTAAAATAGAGCAAGAAATGATTTTTAAGTAAGTAAAACTTGGTAAAGAAAAAATAACACACGGTGGTAGAAATAAGTCCAACTATGTCATTAATCACAATCAATGGAAACTGATTAAACTCAGCTAATCAAGTTACCATGCAGATAAAGAAGTAAACATCAGCAATGAGCTACTTTCAAGAGACATACATAAAACAAATAAAGAAAATAAAGAGATGAGAAAAGATAGCCCAGCAAATCACTAAGCAAAAAATTATGAATGAGCAATCATGATCATAGATAAAACAGAATTTAAGGCTAAAGCATTAACAGAGATAAAGAGCTTCATCTATAATGACTTTTTGAAGTCTAGAAAAAATTATAACTATCATGAACCTGTATGCATCTACTAACAGCTTAGGTGTATATAAATGAAAAAATGAATTACAAAGAAAATTGGAATTGGATAAACCGCATTCATAGTAGGAGATTTTAACATAATTCTCTCAGACATTGATATATAAGTCTGACAGAGAATCACACAGCACAATTAACAAATATGATGTATTGGATAGATCATTAAGAGGACACTACACCCAAAAAAATAGAGGACATACATTTTTCATGTATATGTGGCATAGTTACAAAAATTAATCATTAAGTCACAAAGGAAGTTTCAACAAAATTCAAAAAATCAATAGCATACAGTTTGCATTCTCTGACCATGGTGCAATTAAATTAGGATCAAGAAGAAAAAGAGAGTAAAATGAAAAACACCCTTATACTATTTGGAAATTAAAACCATTTTTAAATAATCAAAGGTTAAAGAAGAAATTACAATGGTAATTGTAAAAGACTTAGAACCAAAGTCAGTGAAAATACTTGTTCTTTGAAAGTGTTCTTTCAAAACTTACAGGATGTAGCAATACCAACCCTGAACCTTCTCCCCTCTTCTCTCCCAGCCCATTCACCCAGAGCCATGGCCTAGAGAGCAAATTTCCTTTCTGTCCACCTTAAGAATACAGAGGGGGCGGGCACCTGGGTGGCTCAGTCATTAAGCATCTGACTTTGGCTCAGGTCTCACAGTTCATAAGTTCAAGCCCTGCTTTTCTCCCTCTCTCTCTCTCTCTCTCTCTCTCTCTCTCTCTCTCTCTCTCTCACACTCCCCCCCCAACCTAGTTTGGGATTCTCTCTCTCTCTCTCTCTCTCTCTCTCTGTGCCCCTCGCTCACTTGAGCTCTCCTCTCTCAAAAAAAAAGAGCCTTTCTCTCAAAAAAAAGAATGCAGAAGGGGTGAATGTGCCCATTTAATCACTGTATGGGTCCTGGACTTATCCTGGAGGTCTTGAATCTAACTCCCCACCTTGCTGGGGACCTCAGCTCTCTCTTCTGTTGTCCATCAAGGGTCTATTAAAATTGAAGTTAAGAGGATGAAAACAAGTGAATCTAAGGATTTCCCTTACTTGTTTTTCTAGGTTTAAAATTCATCTTAATATCTAAAAAGTATGTTATTAAGCATCTGTAGATGTTTATATCAGGAGGGTTTCTTGGGATAGCTAGTCTACCATTTTGCCCAAAATGGAGTGCCACCATTTGCCAAATTAGCTGTCCATTCGGTATCTGAATTTCTTCTTCTATAAAATGGGGTAATAATGGAATCTACCTTACAAATTTGGTGTGGGGAATCAATGAGAGAGCACATGTCGAGCCCCTGGCACTGGTAAGGGCTCCATAAATTGTGGCTATTCACAGCAGCAGCTGTCCTGGGAGACTGGCACCAACTGAGTACAAAAGAAATCAGTATGAAAGAACAATGTTAGCTATGAATATATGTGAAAAATTCTGAAATTTAAAAAAAAGTTAAGCATGAACTCCAGTAGGGGTATAAAAGAGTACAAAATGGCCAGGTAGGTTTAGCTCAGATGGTTCCACATTAAAATTTTTTTATTCTTAAAAATCAATCAACATAGTTGACCTTCCTGAAAGATCAAATGAAGAAATGGCACGGTCATCCTAATGGACGTGGTCAAGGCAACAAAATTTAAGCTGCATTCATTATAAGTAAGTACCCTCAGCGAGCATAGAAGAGAGCCTCCTAAGTCTAACAAAGTCACTGCAAACCACCAAGAACAAACATCAGAAATAAAGGTGAATCTTCAAAAGGATTCTTACTGAAGTCACAAGTGAAACAGGAAAGTTTACTTTCACCATAATTATTCAACAATATACTGGAGTTTCTACAGCAGTGCTGGCTAATAGGAATGTACTGACAGGCACATATGCATTTTAAAGTTTTCTAGTAGGTATGTTGAAAAAAGGTAAAAAGAAATAGGAGAAATTAACTCTAAAAGTACATTTTATTTAATCTGGCATATCTGAATTACCATGTCAACATACAACCAATATAAAAAATTATCAATAAGATATTTTACTTTTTTCATATTAAATCTTCCAAATCTGGTGAGTTTTTTTTACACATATAGCACAATGCAGACTAGCCATGTTTCAGGTTCTCAGTTGGCACCTGTGAAACGGTGCTAATCAAGGAAACTCATCAGGCTGACAAAAATTTCAAAGTCTGAAAATGACAAGTATTAGCAAGGATACAGAGTAAGGACTCATAAATTGCTGATAGAAGCTCCTTGCCATTTGGAGAACAATATCTAATACTGGAAAATGTGCATCATATTCAGCCTAACAATTCCACTTTGTAGACAGAGACTGTAGGAAAACTCTCACCTGCATGTATAAATAAATACTCTTGAGCATTGCTTGTAATAGGGAAAAGATGGAAAGACACTAAACAGCCACAAGTAGAAAAAGTTGAAACAAATTGAGTTATACTCACAATAAAGGAATAACACATAGTAGATAAAATGAACTAGATACAAATAGAATAAATGGACCATGCTCAAGAACAACAATAGAAGTATACATATATATAGTATATATAATATACTCTATTATATATTACATATTATATATTATATAATATATGAGATCATTTATATGGATTTTTTTAAATGTCTAAAAAAATATTGCATATATTTTAGGCAAAATCTATATTTAGGAAAAATATAAACAATACAGGAGATGGCTACAGAGCAGAGTCATAACAGTGCTGTCTCTGGGAAGGAAGAGAGGGAAGGAAATGAAAATGAGGAAGGAAAGGATCAAAGGTTTATCAGTAAGGCATTAGTTGTTTGATTTTAAAAAATCTGAAGCAAATACAATAAATGTCATTTGAAATTCTGCTTGATGGCTACATAGACATTACTCAGTGTTGCCCTCAGCAGTTTTTTGCATTTTTTAAAGTTTTCACAATAGTAATCAAATAATGCTTCTTTTATTTTGATGATTTATTTATTTTGAGAGAGAGCATGAGCAGGGAAGGGGCAGAGAGAGAGAGGGAGAGAGAGGAACACAAGCAGGCTCTATGCCATCAGCACAGAGCCCAACTCAGGGCTCAAACTCATGAACCATGAGATCATGACCTGAATCGAAACCAAGAGTTGGACGCTTAACTGACTGAGCCACCCAGGTGCCCCAATCATATAATGCTTCTTGCTATCGATGTATCAGGATGAAAAATTCTTACTAGCTACACAAAATCAGAATAGCTGGAGTTAAGAGGAAATGAAGTTCTCCACATGAAGATCTGTGAGTACATCTACACAATGGATGCAGACATGGAACTGGCAGAAGTCCAGTCTGGCTTCAGACATACTGAGGCCTGTGTCTAGAATAGTATCTTGCACAAAGCAGGTACTCCATCAGTGCTAGTTCAATGAATGCATGAACAGTGTTGCACTGGAGGATGGGCCCTCAAGGGCCAATCTGCATGAATGGAGGTTTGCCGCCATTGTTGTGCTGATTGCTTAGGAATGAGGACTTGGTTTTGCAGATACACTTGAGGGTTCACAGAGGGGAGCAAAACATGGTGCCTGATCTAGATATTGGTCTTCACTCCAACTGAGGTCTCTTTATAAAAAGAGGAAGGGGAAATGACTTCTCTCCCATGTTACTCTGAACACAGCAATTCTACTCCACAGAGAACAAAGCACATCACAGAGTAGATGAGCATGAGAGAGTTGGAGGAAGGATAGTTTCCATACATCTTCAGAACCCAGTGTGGCTTTGGCTCAGCAAGTACTCCAGGAGACTCTGACCTAATTTGGTACCTCAAGAATTTGCCATGAAAAGCTGTATGTATCTTCACTGATAGAGCTTGTGGTCACTTGACCTACTATTACACAGTTTGCAGTATCTCTAGATGAAACCACTTGCCCACATTAAGGTATTTATGTGTCATAAAAGCTGATAACTTATGGAAATATAGATGAATTGGTGGAAGACAAATAATAGAGGGAAGAGAGAGATAAAGTTTTCCCTATTTGAGAAGATATCCACTCTACCAGATCGAATTTAGCTGCCAAAAGATAGAACAAATAGGCCTAAACTCATGAGAATTCTGTTTAAAAAAAAAAAAGTAAGATCCTCAGGAATGTTTTGCAATTAACTATGTTCCATGCATAACAAACCTAAATGTGAGAATTGGCAATGAGACCTACAGATAGTGAAAGGAAGGGGATTTTGAGTGTTTCACGTTGTCTTTTTTGGCTCCAAGTTAAGAAAACCAGGATGTGGTTTCAATTTTGGATGTGCTAATTATGTTTGTCAATTGCAAGCTTTGCTTAATTAATTAGTCATGTAAATTTAACTTTAGTATTTTTTTGCACATCTAAATCATTACTATAGCAATTAAAAAGCTGCTTTGATTAGCTCCTTCCACAGGGTATAGCACAGCACCCTTTTGTCAACTTCCTTTTGACAATCTAGCATTTGGGTGCATTTAGAGAAAAAATATTCTATTTGTTTGTGGAAAAATAAAAACCAAGACAGGTGACAAGAAAGGTGGCCCACAGTGGCAGCTCCATCAGCAACTGTTGGCAACACAAAACCAGTGGATACAGACTGGGAATGGTACTTGCACATGTTCAGGAGGAGCTCAGGGGTGGAGAGAGTTGGCGCACTGAATAAACCAGGAACATGTCTCCTTTGGTAAATTGAGGTGGGAAGAAGATGAGAGGCAGAGATTTATATGTCTTTGGGCCAAAATCAGTGTCAAAACCTATAAAACACCATAGGAACCAAACCTGTCCCTGCCTGGGAGACCCCGCGTGACTCTCATAATCATTAATAACTACTGTGGCCAGGTGAAGCCTGTGCAGGGGGAAGCTCTCCCCACGGGCCATTTCCTACTTTAACAAGCCCAACTGTCAGGTACATTTTATGATATTACGTTAACCTTCCTCTTAATTGCTAAATAAGTGTTGCATTCCCCTATGAACCACCTGCAGATGCTGTATTACTCTTCTTTCTGCAGAGGGAGGATCTCACACATAGTGGGATTTAATAGATTTCTCCCACCCCTACCACAGAAATTAGGAGCAAATTCAAGAACAAATACAGGCTTTTAGGGCCCCCGTCCCGTTTAGAGCTTTGTGTCAACCAAACCTTGCCATCCCTACCCCTCACCACCAGCCCTACAGGCAGGATGATAGCAAATGACAGCTAGTGGGTTATTGAATATCCATGATACCTTTTTAAAGCACAGAACCAACAGTGACAGTTTAGGGAATACAATGCCATTTCTTATTTTAAAGTCATCCCCAAAGTCTAATAACTTCACACATCTGGTTTGGCTCAGAAGGTCAGCAGCATCTCTGATAGAATCCAGTTGTGGAATAGAAAATATTTCATCTAAGAAGTAGGCAGCAAATGAAAAATGCTATGGAATGCTATAAGGTATATTAACAAGGGAGGGGGAAACAGCTTTGGGGGACTCATGGAAAACTCAGAGCCAACAAGGATAAAGGGATGGAAAAAAGTGAAAGAGGAAAGAGTTTCTTAAGGAGTCTCCAGTGACAAAAACATACGCATTTCCTGAGCACTCCAGGATAATTAAGGTATCAGTCAGAATTCAACAAAGGTGGCTCTGTTGTTCCACAATTTTAATATCCTAAATAGAGAAATTTAATAACTAAAAAGACATGATTCAGATTCCACAGTTCCTTGATGCCCCAAATCCTCCAGTATTCTGATAAAACTGAAATTTATTTTCAATTTTCTCAGTAAACTTGCCCCCAAATACCTCAAATATGTGAATACACAGAAATATATATATGTGTGTGCTGAATATATTCTTATTAAATCCTCAGATACTTAAGGCTTCTCAGTAAAGACCTATGCTAGAGACTAGTTCTCTCCCACCTGCTCAGGGACCTCCCTTAGCAATTACACACACACACACACACACACACACACACACACACACACACACACACCACAAAGCATTATCTTCAATTTTCCACCCTTCTGGATTCCTCTGCTGTGCATATTCATAAACTCATACTTCCCACCCCAGCATTTTCTCTGGCAATCATGCTCTCTCTCCTTCTGCCTTCACAGCCATTCTCATGAAAATGTCTAGTCTCACTGTCACCACTTCCTTGCCACTTACTCACTTCTCAGCCCACTGCAATCTGGTTTCCACTGAAACTGATCCTATGGAAGTCTCCCAAGCCTCTCCATCTGACAAACGAAGAGAGGATTTCTCAGTCTCCCTCATGAGGTCTTCCTGAAGCTCTGGACACTGCTAATCCCTCCCCTCTTGAAACTCTCCTCAAAGGCTTCTCTGGTAGCACGCTTTCCTGGTTGAACTTTCTCCCAATCTCCTCTGTCTCCCCACCTCCCTTCTCAACCTCTTTCACAGGTTTGTCCTCTTCCAAAATCTCCCTACAAGCTCCACAGGCTTTCCTCACCCTTCTAACTCTCCTAGCCTCCTTGTGATAGACACATTCATCTGAGTCAGAGCCTGGGGTTTACCCAAATGTGCCATCATCTTCATCTTCATACCCAATGCACCTTCAGTGCTACCAATTTTATGCCTTCATTTTCTGCCCAGCTTCTCTCTCTCTCTCTCTAACCAACTGTACAAAGTTCAACCAGAGTGAGATTTCTACGAGGCAAACCTGATTATACCACTCTCCTGCCTGATACCCTACAGTGGCTTCCTCATTAATTAAACCTGTAGATTTCTAACATCTTTGAAAGAAATATTTTCTATGCTGGGAGGCCATGAATTGTGTATGTCAGCACAAGACCTGGAATGTGGTATTTGCTCAATAAATAATTGTTGGAAAAAAAACAAAACCCAACTTAAAGTATGCATGCATGTAAAGCTGCATGGTTCCTACTGAAGCAGGACCGCATTCCCACCAACACCTCAGGCATCTCTGTGAACCTCCTGGTACCCGAAAACACATCTGGAAAACCAGAGATCTGTGCGATAAAGTTCAAGTTTCCTAGCGTGGCTACAGATCTTGATAAACTGGTTTCTACCTACTCTCCAACATCATTTCCAACTGCTCTCCACCTTCACGCTTCACCCTAGCCTTGCTAAACTGAGTTACTTGCCATGTCTAGACATGCAAGGGTTTTGCACATATAGTTCTTTCTGCCAAGAATACTCTTACTCTCCTTGATAGCCTAAAAGAATCCAACTTATTCTACAAAATCAGCAAAAAGATAAAGACTTTTGTGATTCCTTAAGCAGAATATATCATTCTTTTTGTGCATAAATATACCTTATGCATATCTTTATTATAAATCTTATCACACCCTAAATCAACTCTCATTTATAGGTATATCTCTTCTAGAGGGCTATGAACGCAAAGGCTGTTCCTGATTTATCTTTACAAACCAGAGCTTAGCAAAGTGCCTAGTACCCAGAAGGTACTCATTATAAGTTTCTATAATGAATGAAATTCTACTGGAACAAATCATTCTTTTATCTCATATCCTTTTTGTAATGAGGTGAAGAATAAACAATTTCTAATCCTTTTCATCATTTTGAAAGTCACAGGGTGTCCCATGTTAAAGGTTGGCCAGCTAATCTTCTAATATCTATGTTTCAGCAGAAATGAATTTGGATTAAGCCTTGTGGAGTCACCTAAATATTTAGAGAGAATGTTAGTCTTTTTAATTGAAATTGAGATAGCTGAGATCTAATGGGTTATTATAGCTGTCCTTCTCTTGGGCACTATTGAAATAATGCCTTGAATCTTAGGTTTTATACAATGAGATAACTAAGAAAGGAAAAACACATGGATTATATTTGTTCAATGTGGACAAGAATGACAGAGAACAAGACTCTGATCCCTTAACAGATTCAGATGGGGGCCATGTCTTTAAAGATATAAAATCAGAAATGAGAAACATCAGATGGAGATTAGTTAAGGAAAATTTGATGGCAAAATTTAACTCCAGCTGTGTAAATGAGTCTCTTCCCAGGCAACTGAAAAATATCCCCCAATTATCCTCCACTGGCCTCCAGAGTCAGTGCTTCTCCGTCCATTGTATCAGTTCCCTTATGATTCTGAAACACCATTGTGTTGGTCTCTAAAGGATTATTTTTGGGGCGCCTGGGTAGCTCAGTCGGTTAAGCCTCCGATTTCGGCTCAGGTCAGATCTCACGTTCGTGGGTTCAAGCCCCACATCAGGCTCTGTGCTGACAGCTAGCTCAGAGCCTGGAGCCTGCTTCCAGTTCTGTGTCTCCCCTCTCTGCTCCTCCCCCTCTCATGCTCTGTCTCTCTCTGTATCAAAAATAAATAAAACATTTTAAAAAAAGGATTATTTTGTCTTCTGCTCATCGGGCAGTTTTGCAATTGTGTAAAAAAACTCATCGTCATCTTTCACATATATCACTAATCATACTATGGTAACAAGTAGTCCATCAACCATCTTATTAACCAAAACAAACAAACGAACAAACAACAACAACAACAACAAACCCCATCTGGTATAACCCAAGACTTCAGCACCTACCAACAGAATGTACTTGATGTTCACAAAGACGCTTTTGCAAGACCCTAAAGTATCCTCTGAATCACAGAAGAGAGATGAAATTAACTCAAGTCTCATTTCAGATTCAAGTGTAATTTATTGTATACTAATTCCCTGAAAAACCATGATTCAGGTAGGGCACATATTGAGTGTATATGTGGATATGGTTAGAATATTCCTTTTTAAAATTTGTAACACTGAGTTCACCAAACATCAACTTCACTCTAAATTAGGAATTCTCACACTGTGCTCCAGAGATCTTAAGGAAACTGGATAACCTTTCAGCATTTCCACAAGGTCAAAATTATATTCGTAATAATATTAAGACATGATTCATCTTTTTCATTCTCCTCTCACAAGTTGGGAGTTTTCCAGAGGCTATATGATATGTGATATTCAAACAGATTGAATTCAGAAGCAGATATGAGAATCTAGCCTTTTTCTAGGAAGCCAGACAGACATGAAAGATATTTACAAAATGTAAAACAATTTCATAAATTTTTGTTTGTGGAAAATATTTATATTTCATAAAAATGTTACTTATGCTAAAATCCTGTGGGATAATTTGGAATTTATTTGTGCTTCTTGAATCATATAAGTCTTTTACCTATTCTGGAAAATTCTCACCTATTATCTCTTCAAACATTTCCAACCCCCCCCAATTCTCTTCTCCATCTAGAATGCCAATACAAGATATGTTTGTTCTTTTCATGCCCACGGGTTGAATATTTTTCATATTTTCCACCTTTCTCACTTTGTGTTACACTTTGGTTACCTGTCTGAGATCTTTCCAGTTTGCTAATTCTTTTTCTCTCTGTTTTTAATTCTTTTTTTTCCAATGGAAAGTTTTTAAATTTAAATTTTAGTTAACATACAGTGCAATATTGGTTCCAGGAGTAGGATTCCATGATTCATCACTTACATACATCACCCACTGCTCATCACAAGTGCCTTCCTTAATACCCACCACCCATCTAGCCCATCCCCCACACCTCCCTCCATCAATCTTCAGTTTGTTCTCTATCCTTAAGAGTCTCTTGTGGTTTGTTTCCCTGTCTCCTCTCCCCTGTCCTTCTCATATGTTCATAGGTTTTATTTATTAAATTTCACATGAGTGAAATCATATGATATTTGTCTTTCTCTGACTTATTTAGCTTAGCATAATACATCCTAGCTCCATTCACATCATTGCAAATGGCAAGATTTTATTCTTTTTGACGACTCAGTAATATTCCATCTGAGTGATCATCACTGGATTATTTCTTTTTTGGGTGTTGTTTGATAAGTTCTTTATAGATTTGGGATTCTAACCTTTTTTTAAATTTTCTAATGTTTTTATTCATTTTCTGAGAGACAGAGAGAGACAGACCATGAGGAGGGGAGGGGCAAAGAGAGAGGGAGACACAGAATCTGAAGCAGGCTCCAGCTCTGAGCTGTCAGCAAAGAGCCTGATGCAGGGCTTGAACCCACGAACCATGAAATCATGACCTGAGCTGAAGTTGGCCACTTAACTGACTGAACCACCCAGGTGGCCCAATATTCTAACTTCTTATCCAATATGTATGTCATTTGTAAGTATCTTCTCCCATTCTATAGGCTGTCTTTTAGTTTTGCTGTTTCTTTCACTGTGCAGAAGCTTTTTATCTTAATAAAGTCCCAACTGTTCATGGTTTTTTTTGTTTCCATTGTCTTCACTGACATGTCTAGTAATAAGTTAGGCTGAAGTCCAAGAGGTTGCTGCCTGTGTTTTCCTCTAGGATTTTGATGGTTTCCTGCCTCACATTTAGGTATTTCATCCATTTTGAGTTTATTTTTGTGTATTGTATAAGAAAGTGGTCCAGTTTCATTCTTCTGCTTGTTGCCATCCACTTTTTCCCAATACCTTTCACTGAAGAAACTCCTTTTTTCTATCGGATATTCTTTTCTGCTTTGCCAAAGGTAAGTTGACCATACAGTTGTGGGCCCATATTCTGTTCCATTGATCACTGTGTCTGTTTTTATGACAGTACTATACTATCTTGATAACTATAGCTTTATAATATAGCTTGAAATCAGGAATTGTATGCCTCCAGTTTTGTTTTTCTTTTTCAGGGTCGTTTTGGCTATTTGGGGTCTTTTGTGGTTCCATACAAATTTTAGGATATTTTGTTCTAGTTCTGTGAAAAATGCTGGTGGTATTTTAATAGGGATTGCATTAAGTGTGTAGATTGCTTTGGGTAGTATAGATATTTTAACAATGTTTGTTCTTCTAATCCATGAGCATGGAATGCTTTTCCATTTCTTTGTGTCCTCTTCAATTTCTTTCGTGAGTGTTCTATAGTTTTCAAGTACAGATCTTTTACCTCTTTAGTTAGGTTTATTCCTAGGTATCTTATTGTTTTTGGTGCAGTTGCAAATGGGATTGATTCCTTGATTTCTTTTTCTGCTGCTTCGTCATTGGTGCGTAGAAATCCAACAGATTTCTGCATGTTTATTTTATATCCTGCGACTTTGCTGAATCCATTTATTAGTTCTAGCAATGTTTTGGTGGAGAGTTTTGGGTTTTCTATGTAGAATATCATGTCATCTGCAAATAGTGATAGCTGAGTCTAATCTCCTTATATAGCCCTTCTATTCCATTCTAAAATTCAATTATCATATTTTTTATTTTCAGAAGTTCTA
Organism: Suricata suricatta; assembly: GCF_006229205.1. Classification (NCBI taxonomy): domain Eukaryota; kingdom Metazoa; phylum Chordata; class Mammalia; order Carnivora; family Herpestidae; genus Suricata; species Suricata suricatta. Next base: position 27,091,992 of record NC_043715.1, on the reverse strand, counting down.
CTTTGTTTTTTAAAAATCTGTTAGGTCTTGTTTATGCTATGTGTATATTCTCAGTTATATCTTCTGATACTATTTCCTTAAATCATCTGAAAATATAGAACTCACTTTCTATTCACTAGAGAATGGCTCAATTATCTAAAGATACTAAAGATCTAATAATTGCTGTTTTCTCTGCTTGCATCATACATGGAAATCTGTTTCTTCTTGTGTGATCCAAGTTTACATTATCAGTTCATGTTCAATCAAGCCTTATATCCATGAGAAGCTTGTGCAACCTGGGATAAAGACATGAGTCTTTACAAAAGACTTGCATTTGCTTCTGTTAGGCACCCAGGGTGTCCGAGGTAGTATATATTAGAACCCCTAATCTATTTGAGGATAGGTCTCTGGTTACACATTTTCAAGGGACACTGTATAACCCACTTTTACCAGGCCAAGTCAGAGAATTTGCCTTATTATCTCCCTTTACTGTTTTTTTTTTCCTAGCTTATCTTTTCATGACCGATGTAGTGCTGAAGGATTTGTTTCATGTGAGGTTCCTTGTTTCCCTTGATTCTCTGTGCTGAACACAAGGTCTTATCTTCATGTGGCTATTAAACACTGAGCATCTTGGTTACCTGGAACAGCAAATACCCTTGGGCACCAGTAGCTTCACCACCTGCTTCTTGCCTTGGTCTTCAGCTTCTTCTTCATTTTTGATCTCCAGGGATTTGTCTTACATTTTGAAACCCTAGCTTTACAAATGATCCATTCCTTACATGTTGTTTAATATTTCGAGTGTCTTTTGGGGGAAAAGATATTTAGATTATCTAGTTTGCCATATTTACCAGGAATATAAACTGGCACATTTCTGAAAGATAAAATGCACATACTACTTGACTTTCAGAAATTCATTCTTTGAATGAAAATTTGGCAATATCTATCAATTTTCAAAATATACATAAATTTTATTCCAGCAATTCTACTTTCTATGAATTTATCCTACATATATACTCACACTTGTATAAAATGCCACATGAATAACACTGCTGCAGGCTTAGTGAAATATGATGATTATAATCATGTAAATGTCCATCATTAGGAGACTAGTTGAATAAAGTACTTCCCACAACATTCTGCAATGGTTAAAAGGAGTTTAAAAGATCTACATGACCTAATATGGAAAAATGTTTATGATGCAAGATGTATAACCTTTTTTATGTAAAGTATTCAGGAAATGCTTATATTTGCTTATTGATTCATTAAAAGCTTCTGAAAAGATACACAATGAACTGTTAACAGTAGTTTCTCCTACTATTGGGACTGAACTACTGTTATACAAACATTGTTTCTAACTAATGAATGTGCTAACTTGAAATGATTTTTTAGGGGCACCTGGGTGGCTCAGTTGGTTGAGCGTCCGGCTTTGGCTCAGGTCATGATCTCCCAGTTTGGGGGTTTGAGCCTCGTGTTGGGCTCAGTGCTGACAGCTCAGAGCCTGGAGCCTGTTTCTGATTCTGTGTCTCCCTCTCTCTTTGACCCTCTCCTGCTCACACTGTCTCCCTCTGTCTCTCAAAAATAAATTAAAAAAAAAAAAAACCATGAACTGATTTTTTACCATCTATTCACATCATCTCCTTACTTCTTCATTTTCACTAGCGGTGCTATTAGAGGCATTTATAAATAAAGATCTTCTCTACAAACTGTTCTACAACTCCTATCAGCCACTATCTGTTTCTTATTCTTTACCTGTCCCTTACCTGTCAATTATTATTCCAAGTAATCTGGTTGTCCTCTGCTGCTTTACTAGAACACTCATTACCTAATGCTCTAAATACAATGGCAGAGACTGAAAGAGGTAGATTTCTTGCCCCAAGACTTCTAATGGTTTACAGTGTGCATACGTGTATATAAAGGAGCTGGGATTTAAATGCCGTGCCCCTACAGAGGAGAGAAAGGGCTCACTGAGAATTAAGTGAAGAAGCTAGGCCTTAGCTTTGGTTGTGCCACAGTCTGACCAGCAGGAGATAATAATTTCAGTATCAGAGCCTGGATGCAGCTTCTGACTGGAGCTTGATTTTTCAACAAGCTGTTTAAATTGTAAGGACTAGTGACCAGATTAGGCATTTACACATTTAGGAGCATTTTCTGGCATAATCCTAAAAATTTTCCTTTGAACATCTTCATTCTTTCATATGATGAACTCTTGACAGTGTACAACTATAGAATTACTTAATTTCCCATTAGATTTAGATGCACAAATATGACAGACCCCACATACTTATATGTAGCCAATCATAAACAAAATTGCGACTTCCTTTTTCATTCTCTTTGAAATAGGCTTCATATTCATGCTATGATGAAAGCTGGCCTAGATATTATTCTACACCTTGACTACAATTTTCACCATTTTGAGTTATGGGGTTTCAGATATTTTTGTGGAAATAGGGTATTTTGATTATGAGTAGTATTTGTTTTGATTTGGGTTGTTTGGTTTGGTTTTTTGTTTTGTTTTTATTTTGGTTTTGAGAAAGAATGGAGAAAATGATCAGCGAAAGGGAGAAGCTTTCCTTTTACGAAAAAGATTATTTCCATTTTGAGGTTTTTTTTTTTTAATGGTATGATGCCATTTACATAGGGTTTAAAAGAATACTATGCTTTGTCTCTGGACGCATGAAGCACAGCCGCGATAAAACTATACCTGCATATAAGCAGTATAAAATTGCAGGAGAGCCATGTCTTAGACTGGGGGCCCCCAGCAAAGCCTTAGACCAGGACTTGGGTGCTGGGCACTTATTAAGGGATGATCCAAGTGAACAGGAGTGAAGGGGCAGTGAGACAAGAAAAAGAGAAAAGTAAGGCACGAGTCTGTCACTGGGACCTCTGAGAACTGTCCCTGTTGGTTGATGTTTCTCCTGAGGGTATTAATTCTCTCATATCTTCTTTTTTTTTAATTTTCCAGGTAATAGCTCCTGACACAACTTTCTTTTTTTTTTTTGCTTTTATTGAGGTATAACTGACAAATAAAATTGTAATATATTGAAAGTATGCAATGTGATGATTTGATACATATATACATTGTGAAAGGATTCCCCCCTCAAGTTAATTAACAGATTATCGAGACATCACCTCATATATTAACTTTTTTTTTCTGGTTGAAACATTTAGGTTCTACCCTCTTAGCAAATTTCAATTATATATTACAGTGCTATCAACTATAGTCACTGTTACGCATTAGATCTAAGACTCTATTCATCTTATAGATGGAAGTTAGTACCCTTTACCCAGCATCCCTCCAATTTTCCCAACCCCTAATTTTCCAACTATCATTCTACCCTTTGTTTCTGAGTCTGACTTTTTTAAAAATTCCACCAAAAGTGACATCATGAAGCTTTTGTCTTGTTCTGTCTAGCTTATTTCTCTTTCTAATATTTCAATGTCCGTGTACAGAAGCACAACTGATTTTTGTATATTGATTTTTGTATCCTACAACTTTACTGAATTTGTTTACTAATTCTAGCAGTTTTATGGCAGAATTTAGGTTTTCTACATATAATATCATACCATCTGTACAAAATTTTTTTTACTTCTTCCTTTGCTATTTGGATGCCTTTTATTTCCTTTTCTTGCCTAATTGCTCTGGTTAGGACTTCTGGTATTATAAAATAAAATCACAAAAGTGGCAGGAGTGAGCATCCTTGTCTTGTTTCTCATCTTAGAAAGCTTTCAGTTTTTTACCACTGAGTCTAATGTTAGCTGCGGCCTTCTCATCTATGTCTTTATTATATTGAGGTATGTTCCTATTTTTTAAATTTTTTAATGTTTTTATTTATTTTTGAGAAAGAGAGAGACAGCATGAGCAGGGAGGGACAGAGAGAGAGGGAAACACAGAATCTTAAGACAGGCTCCAGGCTCTGAGCTGTGGTCAGCACAGATCCCGATGCAGGGCTCGAACCCACAAACCATGAAATCATGACCTGACCCAAAGACGGAAACTTAACTGACTGAGCCACCCAGGCACCTTTGTTTCTTTCCTTTTTGTTTTTTTAATGTTTATTTGCTTATTTTGAGTGGGGGAGCATGAGTAGAGGAGAGGCAGAGACAATGGGAGACAGAGAATCCCAAGTAGGCTCTGCACTATCATGACAGAGTCCAACACAGAGTAAGATGCTTAATCAACTGAGCTATACCAGGTTCCCCAAGGTATGTTCCCTCTATACCCAGCTTGTTGAGAGTTTTTATCACAAACGAATGTTAAATTTTGTCAAGTGACTTCCACATCTATTGAGAAGACCATATGATTTTTATCCATCATTCTGTTATTGTGTTGTATCTAATTTATTGATCTATGTATGTTGAACCATCCTTGCATTCCTGGGGCAAATATCATTGGATCTTGGTGTATGATCTTTTTAATGTATTTTTGAATTTGCAAATATTTTGTTGAGGATTTTTATATATATTTTCATCAGGGATATTGACCTATAGTTTTCTTTACTTGTAGTGTTCTTGTTCAGCTTTGGTACCAGGTTAATGCTGGCCTTGTAATATATTTGGAAATATTCCTTCCTCTTCTAATTTTTTCTAAGAGTTTGAGAAAGATTGGCATTAAATCTTCCTTAAATGTTTGGTAGAATTTAACAAAGAAGACATTTGGCCCTGGACTTTTCTTTGTTGAAAAGTTTTAATTACTAATTAAATGTCCTTAGTAGTAATTGGTTTATTCAGATTTTCTATTTCATCATGATTCAGTTTTGGTAGGTGTATGTTTCTAGGAATGTATCCATTTCTTCTAGGTTATCTAATTTGTTTTCACATAACAGCTCATAGTAGTTCCTTATGATATTTAGTATTTCTGTGTTATCAGTTATAATGTCTCCTCCTTCACTTCTGATTTTACTTGAGTCTTCTTTTTTTTTCTTAGTCTAACTAAAAGTTTGCCAATTTTGTTTATTTTTCCTAAAAACCAGCTACTAATTTTATCATCTTTTCTATCGTCTTTTTAGACTATTTCATTATTTCCTCTCTGTTCATTGTCATCTCCTTCCTTCTACTGATTTGGGCTTAGTTTGTTTTTCTTTTCCTAGTTAATTGAGGTAGAAAGCTATATTGCTTATTAGAGATTTTTTTTCTTAATTTTGGCATGTATTGCTATAAACTTAACTCTTAGGACTATTTTTGCAGCACCCCAAAAGTGTTTGTATGTTGTGGTTCCATTTTTATTTGACTCAAGATTTTTTTTTAATTAAAAAAATTTAATGTTTATTTAAATTTTTTGAGGGAGAGAAAGAGACAGTGTGAGCAGTGGAGGGGCAGGGAGAGGAAGACACAGAATCTGAAGCAGGTTCCAGGCTCTGAGCTGTAAACACAGAGCCTGATGCAGGGTGCGAATTCACAAACCATGAGATCATGACCTGAGCGGAAATTGGACACTTAACTGACTGAGCCACCCTGGTGCCCCTCAAGATGTGTTTTTAATTTCCCTTTTGAGTCTTCTTTAACCCAATGTTCAGCATTATGTTGTTTAATCTCCATATATTTATAGATTTTTCAATTTCCTTCAAGTAATTAGTTTCCAGTTTCATGATATTGTGTTCAGAAAAGATGCTTGATATGATTTCAGTCTTCTTAAAGTTATTAAGATCTGTTTTGTGGCCTAACATATGATCTCTCTTGGAGAATATTCCATGCACACTTGAGAAGAATGTGTGTATTCTGTTGGTGTTGAATAGAATTTTCTGTATTTGTCTGTTAGATCCATCTGTTCTAATGTATACTTTAAGTCAAATGTGTCCTTATTGTCTTTCTGTCTAAATGATCTATCCACTGTTGAAAATAAGGTACTGAAGTTCCCTGTTATTCTATATATTTCTCCTTTCAGATATGTTGGCATTTGCTCTATACATTCAGTGGTTCTGATGCTGAGTGCATAAATATTTGCAATTATTGGATACTCTTGTTTAAATGGCCCCTTTATCATTATGTAATCATCTCGTCTCTTGTTACAATTTTTAGCTAACTACATATCTTGTCTGATATATGTATAGCCACTCCTGTTTTCATTGGTTTCCATTTGAATGGAATATCTTTTTCTAACCCTTCACTTTTGTCTATGTGTTTCTTTAAGGTTGAAGTGAGTCTCTTGTAGATAGAATAGAGTTAACTCGTCTCTTTTTTAATCCATTCACCACTACATGCTTTTTGACTGGAGAATCTAGTCCATTTATATTTAAGTAATTATTGATAGGAGTGGACTTACTACTGTCATTTTATTAATTATTTTCTGGCTTTTTGGTAGTTCCTTTATTCCTTTATTCCTCTCTTGCTGTCTTGTCTTGTGATTTTACACTTTGTGTAGTGGTTATATTTTGATAACTTCCTCTTTACTTTTGTGTACTTATTATAAGTTTTTACTTTGTGGTTACCAAGAGATTTACATAAAACATCTTATAATTATGGCAGTTTATTTTAAACTGATAACTTAATTTCAAATGCATACAAAAGCTCTACATTTTTTATACAACATAAAATGTGCATACACATTTATATACATATTTTATGTTCTTGATGTCATAATGTACATCTTTTTATATTGTGTGTCCATTAATAAATTATTGTAGTTATATTTACTTTTAATACTTTTATCTTTTAACCTTTAAACTAAAGTTATAAGTGATTTTATCCATCATCATTGCAATATTAGATTATTCCAAATTTAACTATATATTTACCTTTACCAGTGAGCTTGATACTTTCATATGTTTTCATATTACTACTTAGGATCCTTTCATTTCAGCTTGAAGACCTCCCTTTAACATTTCTTATAAAGCTGGTCTAGTGGTGATGAACTCTTCTGGCTTTGTTTATCTGGAAAACTCTCTCCTTAAATTCTTTATCTATACCTCTCCTTACATTCTGAAGAACAATTTTACCAGGTAGAATATTCTTGATTGGCAGTTCTTTCAGCACTTTGAATATATCATCCTACTTCCTTCTGGCCTGCAAAGTTTCTGCTGAAAAATTCTCTGATAGTTTTATGGGAGCTCCCTTGTATGTTGATACTTAAGATTCCCTATCTTAAACTTTTGACAATTTAATAATAGTATGTATTGATATGGATGACTTTAGTGTCATCTTACTTGGTATTATTTGGCTTCCTGGATCTAGATGTTTGTTTCTCTTCCCAGATTACATAAGTTTTCAGCCATTATTTCTTTAAATAGGCTTTCTATTCCTTTCTCTCTCATTTCTCCTTTTGGGACTCCTATAATGAATATATTGGTTTGTTCAATGCTGTCCCATGAGTCCCTTACGCTATCTTCACTGTTTCTTTCTTCTTCTTTTGCTCCTCTTCCGGGATAAATTTGACTTCTCTGTCTTCAAGTTCACTAATCTTTGCTTCCACTTGTCTAGTCTGTTGTTGAACTCCTCTGTTGAACTTTTCAGTTCAGTTGTACTCTTCAGCAATATGATTTCTGTTTGGTACTTTCTAATATTTTCTATCTCTTTGGTGAAATTCTCTTTACTCATCCATTGCTTTCCTTCCCTTGGTAAGCATCTTTGTGATGGTTATTTTGAACTCTCTATCAGGTAAATCACTTATCTCCATTTAATTAAAATTGGTTTCTGGAGATTTATCTTGTTACATTGTTTGTTACACATTCCCCCTTTTTTCTCAGTTCCTTTACTCTCTGTGTTAGTTTCTGCACATTAGCTAAAACAGTCACTTCTCCTATTATTGACAGACTGGTCTCATGTAGAAAAGGAATGCTATTGTCAATCAGCCTGGTCTGAGCTCCTGCTCATCTCTAAATCTTTTGTGATTTTTCAAGCCACTGTCTTTATTCTTGGTGGTTCCAGTAGTTGAGGGTGTCCCAAGACCTGACAGTGTTCCAAAAGGGAGGATCGCAATTAGCACATAGATTCAGGCTGATTAGAAGCTAGACCCTCAGGCAGCAGCTGGGAAAATGTGATAACTAGTTAAGCCTCTGCAGGGAGAATCTGGGAGATGGGCATTTTTGCCCGCTTCCTATAAACCGAGCGTGAGTGTACAGCCATAGAGGAGTGCTCCTGTACCCATTTAAAAACTTCTTTGCTTCTTTGCCACAATTCTATGGGATTCATAAATGCAAGTCTATTAGCTATCAGAGCAAGGTAACTCAGAGGTCCAACTCTCAGGCCACAACTGCAAAATCTGGGGTGCCAGGCATGTGTACAAGCTCCGTCAAAAGAGATGTTGGTGACCTGGTTTTTATCATTGGAGTGGTTGAGGCAGAAGGCTATGAAAGTGCGCACAAACTCCCCCAGACTCTGTGGAAGACTGGTTACAAATTAGTAACCAGACCCTCAGGCAATAGATGGTAAGGTATACAGTCAATCCTCTTCCAAAGAAAGATAGGAAGATGCACATTTTTGCCTACTCTATATTTTCTGAGACCTTGAGGACAAAACAGTAAATGTTCACCCACTTGTTAAAAATTACTTCTTTGTTTTCCATAGTACTGTGGGTCTTAAGGATGCAAGACCTACTGACTTTCAGATATAGGTGTATGGAGGACCCAGCCTTTGAGTGGGAGTCTTAAAAGCTGAGACACTAGATATGCAATTCAGATCCTGAGCTCCCCAGGAAAAAGCTGGGAGGTAAGATTTCCCACTCAATGATATGGCACTGTGCCAGGGATGACGTTTATGGTAAGAGTGTGTCTTGGCCTTTCCAACTCATTTGATGTAAATACTTTCTCAGTTATCTGATATGTAGGAGTCATTCAGCTAGTTTCTAGATTTCTCTCAGAGGGAAATGCTCCATGTGTAGCTGTACATTAGGTGCATCTGTGGGAAGAGGGATATTCCAGAGCTCCCTATGTTGTTATCTTGGTCTTTCCCCACTTTTGAGGTTTTATTTACATCAAAGTCCATGCGAGTTGACACTGAGTTCTTTGTAAGATGAGATATGTTTAAAAAGAGATAGCAAAGATAGTTTGTGAGGTAATGTGATCTATAGGCACCAGAAGAGCATATTTGACTATTAGTTCCCAATTATCTCTCATAGTAGCCTTCTTCAACACCAAAATCTACTCATTCTTTGTATTTCCCAGTCTTCTATTAAAACACAAACTTTGGGGGGTGTGCATTGTTTAGTGTCTAACTTCAGCTCAGGTCATGATCCCACACCTGGTGGGTTCAAGCCCAATGTAGGGCTCTGGGCTGACAGACCAAAGCCTGGAGCCTACTTCAGATTCTGTGTCTCCCTCTTTCTGTCCCTCCCCCACTCACAATCTGTGTGTCTCCCTTGCTCTCTCAAAAATAAGTAAACATTACAAATAAAAATAAAACACAAACAAACATTATTAAAGGGAGGTATTTGGTGGCCACATTCAGTCACTTAACTCTATGTTCTCCATATCACTTCTTAGTGTGAAGAGCTAAAAATGACTTAAAAACCAGACATGTAATAAGAAGGTAATGGAAAGGTATAAAGGGGAGGACCATTGAAGGGTGAGGTAGGGAGAATTCTAGGTTATCAGCAAAAATATATGAATACCTGAACATTGAAAAAGTGCTTCACTTGCAAAACAGAGAAAATAGTTTAAAAAACAAGTGTCCAATCATATAATTTCCTAATTATGGCCAAAGATATACTGTAACTGAAAATCATATGAGAGATAAAAACATATCTGTTTGGAAAATAACTTTAGGATTCCAATCCTATGGTCATGGTGATCTAAACAGAAATGAAACTTTCTTATTCCAAACTCATAGAACTTTTGGACAATAGGAGATATTATGAAGAAGTGATATTAAATCTAAGAATAAGTCCTAGAGGCTGGGAGCTGCAAGGCAATAAATGCAGGAAATACAGTTTTGGACTAGAAGCAAGAGAAAGCTGGAAACTGGGCTTCCACATAAAGCCAAAGCCCCATAAGGACTGCTTCAGCCATGGCGACTGAACTGATACAACTCTACCCACCAGCTCAGCAAAGTAGTAAGTTGTTAGCCACCCAGAACACAGAGTAGAGAAAATTCTCCTGTGACAGCAAGTCATTCAGATATCTTTGCTAAAGGAATTACTTAAGGGTGTGCTTTAGTAAAGAAGGGAAAAAAGAAACTGAACTCTAATGGAAAGAATGAACTAAAAGAAGCAACGAATAGGTAAGGAGCTCATAAAACATCAACCCCAACAATAATAACAACAATGTCACATTTCACGGATATTAAACAAGAAAGAACTTCAACACTGGACTTGTGAGACTCAGGTTGGATTTAAAAATAAGATCCAATGTTGATTCTAGGAACTACAACTAAACCGTAAGGACACAGAAAGGTTAAAAATACATGATGGGAAAACATATCAGACAAATGCTAACTAAAGGAAATTTATATTAATATCAAGCAAAAATAATGGATGGGGAAAACAGTATAGGGTTACATAATAATAATAAATTAATTCACTGAACTCGTATAAACCTAACAACATAACTTCAAAATATATACAGGGAAAACAGAGTTATAATAATAAAGGAAAGATCCACAATCTTGACTGCTTTTTTAACCTGCCTCTGTAATCAAAAAACAAAAAACACTGAGGCTGTAAATCCTTTGATAACATAATTAATACACTTGCTGCAATGACAAGAATTGCATAAAATAATGTATACAACAATTAGAAAAATTACATTATTTTTAAAACAAAAATGGAACATTTATAAAAGCTGTTCACATGTTAGGAAAAAGGCAAACCTCAAAAACCACCAAGGATAATAGCACACAGACCATGATATCTACTCAAAATGTAATAAGTTTAGGAATCAACAATGAAAAAATATCTAAAAATATTTCATATATTCAGAAATTTTAATGTACTTGTAAATAATTTATGAGCAAAAGAAGAACTCACAATGAAAATTATAAAATATTTAAAACTAATTCACAAAGAAGAGTATACTTTAAAATACATGGAGCACACCTAAATGAACAAATTATAAAACATGAAAAATTAAAAACTAATGACTCAAGAGATTAGGAGGAAGTTGGTTGAATGAAAAAATAAATATAAAAGGAGAAATGAATTACATGGGAAACAAAGAAATGACAGAAACAAATCTTAAACTTGTTTTTTGAAAAGAAAAAAATAAAGGAACAATGAACTATTTTGTGATTAAGACTAATCACGGGATAAGCAGGAAAGCATAAATAAAACACATATAAAAGTAAAGGGGGCCACAAATACAATAGACATTTAAAAAAATCATAACAAAATAGGTTGAGTAACTTGATGCCAGTAAATCTAGAAACAACAAAATTTGAATCACTCTCTAGAAAAAGATAACTTATCAAAACAGACTCAGAAAATCAAGAAGTTGAACAGAACTATATCCATTAAAGAATTGGAATTGATAATTAAAAATATACACCCCTCCCCCCAAATCACACCAACCCAGATGGCTTTATAGGGGAACACAGTTAAACTTTCAATGATCATTGTGTTAAAATATTCCAGAGAACAAAAAAAAACACAGAAATGTTCCCAATCCATTGTAATGAGGATAGCATAACTTGACACCAAAGCTGAAAACATACAGTATTAGAACTGAAATTTGTAACTCAACAAATTTGTGAGCATATGTGTAAAAACCCTAAAGAAGATATTAGAACACCAAAACCAACTATTTATACTTTATACACACACACACACACACACACACACACACACACACATTTATATAAATACAATGTAGAATTTATCTCAAGAATTCAAGACTCGCTTAATATTAGAAAATCTTTTAATGTATTTTAAAACATTTATATACTAAAGGAAAAAAACGATCTTACTATACATACAAAAAGTATTAAATTTAATTCATAGTTATAATAAAAAGAAAAACCATCAGAAAACCAGGAATAAAAGGAAATTTCTTAAATGTGACAAAGCATTTTTCAAGTTTATTTATTTTAAGAGAGAGAGATGGAGAGCACACACATCAGGGAAATGGAGAGAGAGGAACCTTACACACGCTCCAACCTGTCAGCACAGAGCCCAAAGCAGGGCTTGAAACCACAAACCTCAAGATCATGACCTGAGCCCAAATCAAGAGTCGGATGCTTAACCAACTGAGCCACCCAGGTGCTCCAGTGACAAAGCATATTTTAAAAGACTACAGAAAACACCATAATTAATGACACAACTTTAGAAGCATTTATTTTAAGACAAAGAAGACAAGAAAAAATGATTGGTATCACCACAACTGTTCAACACTCTTCTGGTGGTCCCAGCCAATGGAATAAGGCAGGAAAAAAAGACAACACCCTAAAATAATTACAAAGTAATCATTGTTATGTAGGCTTGTTCAAAAATTTTTGAAGGGTTTTGGCTGATTTTGATATTTCTGAACAGAGTAAGTATACCTTCCTAAAGGAAGACTCCTTCCCTGTTAGGTGTAGATTTGTTAAATTACACATTTTCCCAATCAGATTTTTCTGATTAGAGGCACTCACAAGATGCTTTGATCCAAAACTGGGTGATGAGTAGGGTGTTATGTTATAATGACTAGTAATGTTCCCTTTAAGAAACAAAAGCAACTATGAACTATTGGGACTTCATCAAGATAAAAAGCTTTTGCACAGTGAGGAAATGATCAACAAAACTAAAAGGCAACCTATGGAATTGAAGAAGGTACTTCCAAATGACATATCTGACAAAGGGCTAGTATCCAACATGCATGAAGAACTTATCAAATTCAACACCCAAAATATAAATAATCCAGTTATGAAATGGGCAGAAGACATGAACAGACATTTCTTCAAAGAAGACATACAAATGGCTAAAAGACACATAAAATCATGCTCAACATCACTCATCATCGGGGAAATAACAAATCAAAACCACAACGAAATGCCACCTCACACCTTTCAGAACGGCTAAAATTAACAACTTAGGAAACAACAGATGTTGGAAAGGATGTTGACAAAGGGGACCCCTCTTACACTGTTGCTGGGAATGAAAACTAGTGCAGCCACTCTAGAAAACAATATTGAGTTTCCTCAAAAAGTTAAAAATAGAAGTACCCTATGACCCAGCAATTGTACTACTAGGTGCAATTTTTACAAAAATACTGATTTGAAGGGGCACATGTACCCCAATGTTTATAGCAGCACTACCAAAAATAGCCAAAGTATGGAAAAAGCCAAATGTCCTTTGACTGATGAATGGATAAAAAAGATGTGATATGTGTGTATGTGTGTGTATGTGTGTGTGTGTGTGTGTGTGTGTGTGAGTGTGTGTGTGTATTTCACTATACACACACACACTCACACACACACACACACTCACACACACATATACACACATATATAATGTGGATATAATGTGGAATATATATATATATATATAATGGAATATTACTCAGCCATCAAAAAGAATGAAATCTTGCCATTTGCAACAACATGGATGAAATTACAGTATATTATGCTAAGAGAAATAAAGACAAATACCATTTGATTTCATTCATGTGGAATTTAAGAAACAAAACAGATGAACATAGGGGAAGGGAAGAAAAAATAAAATAAAGTAAAAACAGAGTAGGAGGCAACCCATAAGAGATTCTTAACTTTAGAAAACAAACTGAGGGTGTCTGGAGGGAAGGGGAGTGGGGGATTGGCTAAATGGGTGATGGGCATTAAGGAGAGCACTTGTGATGAGCACTGGGAGTTACATGTAGGTGATGATCACTAAATTCTTCTCCTAAAACCAATGCTACACTATATGCTATATGTGAACTCACTTGAATTTAAATAAAATCTTGGAAGAACAAAAAGTAATAATGCTCCCATTCAGATTCAGGAGTCCTGAGTTACTTAATACATTGTACACTAATCTCAATTAGATAGGCAAAGAGGCGACATGTGGAGATATATTTGGCTAATACAAATCATGACAGAAGTGGCATGGATCTGGAGCTCTTAGCTATGAAAGCCTGGATGTAACAGCTTCTGTGTTATGATGGAGAGTACACCATTCCAGAGCCAGCAATTTGTGTTTTAATAAGATATCAAGGTGATTGTGATGCATGCCCAAGTTTGAGAGCCACTGCTCTGGAGAAACTCTTGCCCAAGTGCCCAGGAAGAAATATGTAAGGATGTTTAATGTGGCACTATTTGTAATACCAAAATAGGTGGGAACAATCTCGGCATCTTTGGAGAGGGAAGGGATAAATAACTGACTTAGTTGTATACAATAGATTCTACACATCAGTTCAAATGAAAGAACTGTATCTCCAAGTTTAAATCTCCAAAACCTAATGCTAAATGGGAAATGCAAGGTGCAAAAGAATTTAAATGGCATGATACCACTTATTCAAAATTTTGAAACACACAAAATCATGGAATATATTATTTATGATATTTATGTAACTTTTTAAAAACACAAAAACATTGAGTGACTCATACACACCAATTCCAGGACAGTGGTTATTTCTATGTAGGAAAGGAAAATGAATTTGGGGTATGCTTTAACATTTTATAAGAAAATATGACAGCATTTTAATATTTATTAAATCTGATATGTGTTCATTGGTTTTTGCTATATTATCTATACTTTTATTCACACTTAACAAAACCTTAATTAAAATAAAAAAACATGTTTGGTTTTTTTTCAAGTAAATTTTCATTTGCTAAAATAGTTTTATAAATATCTAGTAGTATTGCCATGTTTCATTTACTAGGACTTATTGTCAGAAAGAAGGTCAGTGCACAATCAGTAAAATGCTGTTTTAAGTACCTCAGTAAATATGTATTTTTAATGTTTATCTATTTATCTTGAGAGAGAGAGAGAGAGAGAGAGAGAGAGAGAGAGGGGCAGAGAGAATCCCAAGCAGGCTCTGCACTGTCAGCCCGATGCAGGGCTCAAATCCACGAACTGTGAGATCATAACCTGAGCCAAAATCAAAAACTGGAACTCAATGGAGTGAACCACCCAGGCACCCCAGTAAGTATGTATTTTTAAATTCTGTTCATATTCAACTTGATCTCTGGAACTGCTGGCAGTCAACAATTTAGGAAGGACAAAATATATTGATCCCAAGTGAAAACTACAAGAGTAACACAGATACAGGACTAATATGCCTTGCATATTACAAGAGATCGAATGTTCTTTATTTTTTTAAATGTTTATTCATTTTTGAGAGAGAGAGGAGAGAGAGAGAGAGAGAGAGAGAGAGAGAGAGTGTGTGTGTGTGTGTGTGTGTGTGTGTGTGTGTGTGTGGGTGTGTGACCAGGGGAGGGTCAGAGAGAGAGGGAGACACAGAATCTGAAGCAGGCTTCAGGCTCTGAGTTGTTAGCACAGAGCCTGCATGAGGCTTAAACCCATGAACCGTGAGATCATGACCTGAGCCAAAATCAGATGTTTAACCAACTGAGCCACCCAGGCACCCCCTAATGTTCTTTAAATAAGGAAATTGGGTAAACCTTTTTGTAAAATAAATAATCATTCTTGAAATATTTGTAAGTTGCCATTTTCAAATATTTTACTTTCCTGAAGTATTATATACCTATAAAAATGTAAAAATTAGAGAACTCAGCTTTCTGGCATTGTTAGTGTTCCATATCACTGAAGGGGTAACTTAAGAACACTTTGAGAGGAGAAAGCCAAAATTTCAGACTAATCTATGTATCCATCTGTTTAGTTACCTATCTATAATTTTCCCCCATCCATCCATCCATGGCTTTCACATGTTCATTACAGACTATGCCAGCATTTAATAGTCAAGAGAAATTTGATAATTGTTAATTTACAAATACCACATTGTCAGGTAACAGGTAACTATAAGAATTGTATACATTTGCAGGATTTTATTTACTTAATCTTACAAAATCAGCTTCGAATTTCTACGAGGTAACATTAAAATGCAGCACCCCTGGAAACCTAATAGAGTACACAAAGTATTTTTACTAATCTTTTGTGTGCCAAAATTTATGTATTCTTAATATGTAGCTATTTAATCAAATATTTAACATTTTGAAGAAATGCAAAAATTGCTAACATGTCAAGAACTCTGAGAAATTGTAGGGAAAATGCTAACGAGACATCAGAGAAGAGCTCACCAAGACTAGGAGACTGAAATGAAGCTCTCAGAAAAAAGAGAAGGCAGAGGAAGTTGACCAAACAGAACTTCTGAAAATGATGGGAGTGAAGTGCTCTGGTAGGAATCTTCAAAGAGAAGTGCCAGATACAAATCCTTAACTTACTGTAAACAAGGACAAGCGTAACACGAAAGATAAGAGCCCTACTCAGCAGACTGCATCTCCTGATACCAGTACAAACGTTACGTGCATCGAATAAACGTGGGCATGATGGGATACGGCACTGAAACATCTACTCAGTCATCAGATTTTCAGGAGCGCCTGGGTATCTCAGTCGGTTAAGCATAAGCGTCTGGCTTCAGCTCAGGTCATGATCTCATGGTTCGTGGGTTCGAGCTCTCTGTCGGGCTCTATGCTAACAGCTCAGAACCTGTGTAAGGACGAAGGTCTGAATCAAACTGACTCCATGACAGGCTTCAAGTTTTCCCTCTGACCTTGGAGGCCTAAGTGTCGGTTTCCCAGAATCATTAGACAATAAAAGGGCACAGATTGCTCAACCAGGGACCACCCTAGTAACACCCAATCAGAAGTGGCCAGCTAAAATGCTTAACATTCCTAAGGGCAGGCCTAGAGATAGAAGCTGTAGATAATCACTTATTGCTTAAGGCTAGTTACACCCTATGTGGGGGTCCTGGGTCCACTCTGTAATTGGTTAATACTCTAAATGTTGTGATTGGGTCCCACGAAAAGTAAGGAACACTCTAAGCGATGTGTATGGTTAAAGTTACTCCCAATGATGTTATGCGATAATGATTGGACCCCTGTCCCTATGTCACCATTTCCTGTAACTCCCCCTCCCCAAACCCCATAAAAACCCTGCTCAGCCCTTGTTCCGGGCTCTCAGCACGGATCCACTGCGCTGGTGAAGTCTGTGAGCCCGAGTTTAGGCCCCGCCAGCCTAAGCCTGTAATAAAGCCATTTGCTTTTGCATGCGTGACTCGGTCTCTCTGGTGGTCCCTGGTTTTGGGGGACAATATTGAAATCTGGGCATAACACCTGGAGCCTGCTTCGGATTCTGTGTCTCCCTCTCTCTATGACCCTCCCCTGCTCGTGCCGTCTCTCTCTGTCTCTCAAAAACAAAAAAATAAAAAATAAATAAATAAAAAGATTTTCGTTGCACACATTGAGAAGCTAAAAAATCTAGTCAACATATATACAAGGGAGCATTGGGATAGAATCACTGCATTTAGTCACAAACCATATGGTTTTCTCAAGGGTAACAATTATACCAATTAAGTATTGTGTCTAAGATAGTTCATTGTGTTTATGATGCATTATCAGTAAATATGAATAAATAAAATCAGTTGCTATTTTATCATTTACACTTAAGAGCTGCTAGAACTTTATATGTTCAGTGCTCTAGGTCACAAATCTTCGTAAATAGTGAGAATCATGATGCAGACTTCCGCAAAGTATCATAGGTTTGAGGTAAAAAGGGAAAGACTTTGCCAAAACTTAAAGTCGGGAGAAGATGGTATCAGCACAAGCTTATAGTCAATGTCTGTCAGTTGTTGCTTTTCCGCCCTAGAAAGGCATGTCAGTGTAACTGAGGGTGTGGATGATGGTACGCGTGAAAACCTCAACTCCCCGAAGTCTTCCAAGATTAGGTGAGAAGTAAATCAGGGGCCTGAACCAAGTGAAATATCAGATTGATTCAGATGCAATTTGAAGTATCTTGGTTTGTGTTTGGTTTTTTGCTAGTTCAAGCCATTTTTTTTTTCAGGTTTCTTTTTTTTTTTTTTTAATTTACATACAAGTTAGTTAGCATATAGTGCAACAATGATTTCAGGAGTAGTTTCCTTAATGCCCCTTACCCATTGAGCCCATTCCCCCTCCCACAACCCCTCCAGCAACCCTCTGTTCTGTATATTTAAGAGTCTTCTGTTTTGTCCCCCTCTCTGTTTTTATTTTTGCTTTCCTTCCCTTATGTTCATCTGTTTTGTATCTTAAATTCCTCATATGAGTGAAGTCTTTCTCTGATATTTGATATTTGTCTTTCTCTGACTAAGTTCACTTAGCATAATACCATCTAGTTCCATCCATGTAGTTGCAAATAGCAAGATTTCATTCTTTTTGATTTTGATTGCATACATTGGATGGACATTTGAGCTCTTTTCATACTTTGGCTATTGTCAATAGCACTGCTATAAACCTTGGGGTGCATGTGCCCCTTCGAAACAGCACACCTGTATCCCTAGGGTAAATACCTAGTAGTGCAATTGCTGAGTCCCAAGGCAGGTCTATTTTTAATTTTTGAGGAACCTCCATACCGTTTTCCAGAGTGGCTGCACCAGTTGCATTCCCCCCTCCAGTACAAAAGAGATGCTCTTTCTCCGCATCCTCACCAGCATCTGTTGTTGCCTAAGTTGTTGGTTTAAGCCTTTAAACACACAATACATTGGTTTCTAAACAAACTGTTAGGTGGATTTTACCTTTTGTTGGAGAGAGAGTGTTACTGAAAACCATACAAAAATCAGGGGTTATAGTCCATTCTCTAATGGCAAGTATTTTTCAAATATTTTAGCTGTTTCTCTTTGTGTTCATCTTAATCTTTCTAAAAAGTGTGCTTAGAGTGCCATGTCTTGACTCGTGGATTCTGGACACTAACCATTGACTTACCACACCATTTTGGTGAGGATATAGCTCACTTACAGCCACCTTCCTCTCCTCATTTTTCTATCATAAATATATTCTATACGTTCTTTTTTAGTCAAAGCAAAAGTCAGACTTTATTAAACATTTAAATATTATTTATTGCTGAGTTATGCCATTGACTATGATTACCTCTTTCTCTGTGCAACTTTTTTTCTCTGAAGTCAATAATTGTTCTTCCTTAGAATTGGCAGAGATTTTTATTGTTGTGTTGTTCTAGTGGCGAGATCTTACCATACCATTTAAGAGCAATTGAATTCAACTTCTCATTTGGTGAAAGCCAGAAGATGGTCATTTTTCCCTGGAGCCTTCCACCTTCCCTTCCCATCTGCACTGGTTGCTTTCTAGGCCTAAGCACATGGCTGTCATCCTGGGATCTTGTCTCAGCACCATCCTGAGAATCCCCTACGTGTTCCTGCTGCTTCCTCAATCTCAAACCTCCTCCTTCTTGGTTAGTCCCTCATGGTGGTGGAGCACATCCTCCTGTAGCTTCTTGAGAGAAGGCAGACAGATAAGGAAGGAGGGTGAGGAGTTTCATCATTCAAAATGCACATTTTAACCTAATCTCCCTGTTTCCAGTTCAGCACATCCCTCTCCATCCTTCCTCTTCAGTTTTTGACTTCTGGATTTCATGATACGTTTTTTATTTAATGAAGATTATTCCAGAGAAGGAAACTTGTTACAGCTCCAGCTTTATTTTGTTGGCAAGAGCCAGAATTTGTTATTTTTAGAAAGCATTTATAGGCCCAAAACATGGAGTATTCAGAGTAAAGGGTTTTTACCATCAGTAACAGAGTAGGGAGGATATAATTTATAATGCAATGGCATTTCCGGTATATGAGGTGAAGCAAAAGCCTTTTCTGGGCTGGGAGAAGGTATCCGAGGGTGGAGGGAAGCAAGAAAGTGGAGACTTAGTAAAAGTCCATTTTCTGCCCGGCCATGTTGGAATTAAAACCCCAAGGAATGACTCACAGACAGCGTTGGGGAGCACAGGGGGCTATGCCCATCCCCACTTTTCAGAGCACAGCCCAGGAAGATTCAATGTAAGCAGAGGGGTAAGGCATCCTGCTGAGAGGGTGACCTTAATTTAAATCTGATTCCTCTTCTATCACGGTAGATAAATGGGGAAGACACACAGTGATATGCCTTGGTCTCGATTTTTCCTGGCAGCAGCCTTGGGTTACACACTACCTTGGAATAGCAGTTATAAGCAGAGTGCCTGTGGTAGTGTGGTTAAGCTGAGCCACGGTGAGAGGCTATGCCTGACGCGTCAGTCAGAATTCTGAAAGCCTGTGGAGTGTTTTCAGGTTGATGCACATGCTGATGTGGCTGAGAATGTGGACACAAAGCATGACTGAAGATCATCCACAAAGGGCCATTCTCCTATTCAGATGATCCTTTTTTACTCTAGCTGAAGTGAAAAGTTATCCTAGAGCACAATGCACAAAGAGCAAAGAGCAAAACTATCATCAAAACTTAGGTAAACAAACTTTTGGCATCCTCCTCAGTAAGTCACACATCCTTTCTCTTTCTCCAGAGTCCACATGAAAAGTCTGTGGCATCCAATGACCATCTGATAGCAGAAAGAACTTGAACTGTAGCGTGCAAGAGTGGCTTCTACCCTTGTGCGCCATTGGCGGGAATGTTAACTGGTGCAGCCATTATGGAAAAGAGCATGGAGGTTTCTCAAAAATGATCCAGCAATTCCCCTACTAGCTACATGTCCAAAGAAAATGAAATCATTATCTAAAAGAAATATCTGCACTCCCCTATTCACTGTAGCATTATTCACAACAGCCCATACATTGAAACAATCTATCTATTAATAGATGAATGGATAAAGAAAATGTTATACACACACACACACACACACACACACACACATACACACACACTGGAATATTACCTAGCCTTAAAAAAGGAGGAAATCCTGCCATTTGTGACAAGATGGCTGAAACTGGAGGACATTATACTAAGTGAAATAAGCCAAACACAGAAAGACAAATACTCATCATCTCACTTATGCGGGAAATCTAAAATAGTCATACTCCTAGAAACAGAGAATAGAATATGGTTGTCAGGAGCCAAGGGGAGGGAAAAATGAGAAGATGTTGGTCAAAGGGTACAAAGTTTCAGTGATGCAAGATGAACAAGTTCTGGGGATGTAATGTACAGCATGGTGACTATAGTAAACAAAACTCTATTATATATTTGAAATTTGCTAAGAGGGTAAATCTTGAATGTTCTCACCACACAAAAAAGATGGTAACTATGTGAGGTGATTAATATGTTAATTAGCTTGATTTTAGTGATCACTTCACAGTGTGTGCATATATCAAAACATCACTTGTATACCTTAAATACATACAATTTTTATTTGTCAGTTACACTTTAATAAAGCTGAAAAAAACCAGTGAGCTCTAATCCATTCTTTTAGTAACTAGCTCTGTGACCTTGAACCAGTCATGTCTCTTCTCTCAGCTTCAGTTAGCTCTTCTGTAATTGAAGGGGTTGAACTGTGCCTTTGTCCTATGGGTCATCTGAATGCTTCAGCAGGAAAAGCAGCTGAATAATTTTAGGGGCTGAAGTGAATAAAAATTAGATTTCAGCCACATTACTCTTATTATTAAATAGCTACCTAATCAGACCTCTCTTTCATCCCAAATTAATCTGTAATGATTTAAATTACCACTTACAGTTTTTGAAGTGCTTGCTCCTACATTTTCCCCCTTTTCCTCCCTTCAACCTTTCTGAGGTAAATAGGGCATGCATTTATATATCCATTATTTTTCTCCTCGGGAAAATGTACAACTCTCACCCCAGGATCCCCATGGTCGATAGCAGCAAGTCTCATGTCAAGATCCCTAGAGGGCACCTATTACAAATTCTTGTTCCCGAGCTCTATTCGAGACCTACTAAATCAGAATCTCTGAGACAGAGGACCTGGGATTTGTTTACATTTCCCTCAAGGTGATTTTTATACACTTCAAATTCGACAATCATAGTTTACAGAACATCTGAAGCCCTACTATGTGTCGGGCACTGCCTAGCTGCTTTAAATATATATATTTTCATTCAATCATCATAACTGCTCAGTGAAGGGTATATTGTTTTTAAATAAACTCGTTTTTTGGAATAATGTTAGATTTGTGGAAATGTTGCAAAGATAGCAGTGACAGTGTATCCTCACCCAGCTTCAGGGGCCCTTGTTGTTATTATTTACACCACTGTGGTTAGTTTGTCAAAATTAAGAAACCAACAGTGCTAATTAGTGTTAAGTGAACTGAATTTTATTCGGATTTCACCCAGTTTTTTCATTCGTGTCTTCTTTTCTGTGCTAGGATCTAGTCCAGGCGAATACATTGCATTCAGTTGTTATGTGACTGGTCTGTGATGATTTCTGTGGTCTGTGACAGCTCTTCAGTGCCTCTTTTTGCTTTGGTGACCTTGGCAGTTTTGAGGAGTACTGGTCAGGTGTTTTGTGGAATGTTTCCTCAAATTGGGTTTGTCTGATATCTTTTCTCATGGTTAGACTGGGGTTATACGTTTTTTCAAAGAATACCGCAGAGGAGAAGTGCCTTTCTCATCACACGATCTCAGGAGCCCATGATATTCATATGACATCACTTGGTGATGTTGAAAAGGTATATGCTGGTAATCCCAATTCAACCAATGAGGAAACAAAAAGTTTATCAAGCCCAGTGTTCCATGGCTGCTAAGTTATAGAATTGGGGTAAAAATTTCATTTCCTTTTTCTGTTGTTTTGGTTGCAAGTAACCATTCCCCCCATAAAACTCTCCATTCAACCGGACTTGTCATTCCCCTGCATTGTTTTATGCTCTGCTCAACACCCAAGTTTTCCAAGTTCTCCAGTATTCAGCTCAAATCCAACCTCCTCTCTGAAACTCTCCATGACCCCCAACATAGTCTTATTTGACGAAATCCTGAAGCACTTACTGTCTGCCTCTAATATTCCACTCTGTGCATATTTTCTTAACCTCTGTCATTCCAAGCTAAAATGGAATGGATAAGAAAGAGAGATCAATCTGCATGGGAATCCATTTGTGCCCAAACTGAATGACCTTGATACCTTACCATCTTCAGTCTGCTACAGGATGCTTCCAAACCACAAATCTAATTATATCATTACTCTGCTTAAAACTTTTAAATGTCTTCCCATTATCTGTGACATAAAGTCCAAATGCTTGATCCTCGCATATAAGGCCTTCATGTGACCACTGTCTATTATTTCATCTTATCTCCAGCCATCACCTTACTCTCCACTCCACAACACCCTACGTTTCAGTTGTGATGAACAATCGGCAATTTCTAAGCCCCAGGCCTTTGCATCTGCTTTATCCATGAGGATGCCATTGCAGAAGCCTCCAGTCCAAACTGGCTGACAGAACAAGGACAATTATAACATCAGGTAACAGAAACATGAAAAGCAGGGACGGTTGTCCAGCAACTCAACAATGTCATCAAAGACCATGGTCTATTTCTCTCTTTATTTTGCCATCCTCAGAAAACTTGATTTGCCCTCAGACTGCTTCCTTTTATAGTCATAAGATGGCTGCAGTAGTTCTAAGCATCCCTTCCAAGCACAGCAACAACTAGAGACAAAAACAGGGCAATCTCTTCTAGTGTTGCCTCTTAAGAGCAAGACACATTTTCTAAAGCCCCTCAAACAGATTTTCTTTAATATCTCATTGGCCCAGACTGGTTGGTATGCCCACCCCGAAGCTAATCAAACAAAAGTAATGGGGAGTGCTTGGGTGGCTCAGTCAGTTAAGTGGCCAGCTTTGGCTCAGGTCATGATCTCATGGTTTGTGGGTTTGAGCCCCGCATCGGGCTCTGTGCTGACAGCTAGCTCAGAGCCTGGTGCCTGCTTCGGATTCTGTGTCTCCCTCTCTCTCTCTGACCCTCCCCTGCTTGTGCTGTCTCTCTGTCTCTCAAAAATAAATTTAAAAACATTTTTTAAAAAAGAGTAATGATCCTACCCTAATTGGTTTAAACCAATCAGCACTTACTCCTGAATGTAGGTATACGTCAGGGAGAGGGAGAAGACACCTGAGCAAAATGTCAGCTGTTCCATAAAGAAAGAAGGTAACGGGGGTGCCTGGGTGGCTTAGTTGGTTAAGCAGCTGATTTTGGCTCAGGTCATGGTCTCACAATTTGTGAGTTCGAGTCGCACACTGGGCTCTGTGCAGACAGCTAAGAGCCTGGAGCCTGCCTTGGATTCTGTGTCTTCCTCTCTCTCTGCCCCTCCCCTGCTCCAACTCTGTCCCTCTCTCTCTCTCTCTCAAAAATAAATAAGCATTAAAAAAAAAAGCTTAGAAAAAAAAGGTAATGGGTGTTGACTGGGCAACCAGGGATGTCTGTCACTGTTACTGTTGCCTTGTCTTCCTTATCTGCGAGATGTACTCCTTCCCACCTTTTAAGACTCCACTCAAATATTACCACTTCCAGTAAGCCTTCTCTGATATTGTCAGGCATAGTCCTCTGAACTCCTATATTACTGGGTTCATGCCTCTACTATAGCACTTACTACATATCTATAGTCCTGCTGCTTACAGAAAGAGTAGAACCCTGGAAGAAAGGCACCATATTCTATTAGCCTTCTGAGTTCAACCTTGTTGACAGAAAGAGAAAAAAAGAAGAAAGTAAGAGAAGGAGGGAGGGAAGAACTTAACTTCTTTGAGTCTCAGGTTGTTCATCTCTAAAATAAGAATCATTTTAATTCCTAATGGTCGTTTTAAAGATTAAATGGTATAATATACAAAAAAGCACACCACACAGTTTTTAACACATAGCTTCTCACGGATTTTTGGAGAACATGCACTCATCCTATATTGTGTAAATACCACCCACCTACTCTTCACACATTTCCTAGAACAATGCTTCATACAAGTATACTTGCTCAATAAATGTGTGGATAGGTTGCTTCAATCTAAAAAAATAGAGATTACGGAACAAACTAAACAACCAGTTCAGCTTGCCACGTCCTGATTTCCTTTATTAGACTGGCTAAGAGAACTTTTTAATAACATTTCCCCAATTCTCTATTAACAGAACTCTTAATTGAGGTTTTCCTACAACCACCCAGAATATGAGATCTGTACTCTCCGCTTCAGTGACCTTTCACTAGGCATTCTCCTCAGTATTCTGGGCTTCATTTCAGATCCATCCTTCTGAGGTATGCTTTCCTCCCCTTCCTAACACTTCTTTGTTGCTAAAAATAGGTGATGTCCCTTTGGAGCAAAAACACTTGGCAAATCAGTTAGCTTTTATAGGTACAGCTTTACACTGGTCCCTGCAAGATTGGGGGATGGATGAAGTAAAGGAAGAGGCTCACTGTGATCTCCATCTCTCTGTGCCCCTACATTCCTCAAAGGAGTCTCCAAATGTATGTAAAAATAGTAATACCATACTCATCGAAAATGCACAAGCTAAAGTATGTTAAGTGAGACTTTGCAGAATACTAAAGAGTAAACAAAACAGCTGGCTCAGGAGATCACCAGGAAGCATTTTGAGGAAACATTTAATTAAAGGGCCCCATGCCCAACCCAACAAACTGGGGTTGGAACTCTTGGTGATTACAACTTAACAACACACCTCTTGGAGGAAAACTGGAGCATGCAGTATGGCCAGTTTCCTTCAGACTGTCATGGATATAGTTAGGAATTCTCTTACTTAGATCTCTCCTGGTGTGTACTGTCAGCTCAGGTTCTGCCTATACTCAGTTCTATACATACTGTGAAGTTTTGTGACATTAACACTGAAAGAGGCATCAATCAGTATATTCCATATTTCTTCCCATTGCAGTGGATATTTGCTTGGAAATAGTCTATTTCTCTGCAAGCAAAAATGTTATATTAGATACAATATTTAATCTTCCTCACATCATATGTGTGGATTAATGTATTCATGTAGATAGACCCATATCTCCATGAGTATCAAGGCATGAACATGTTATTGCACACATATATACATTCATGCACATATTTGTATGTGTACATACTTCAAAATGAATGTGTTTTTACCACTTTGCACTTCTGAAACTCATCTCTGGATCTGCACTGCCCTAATTTCTTTGAATAAAAGTAGCAAAATTACAGCACAAACTGAAATGGCTCAGAGGCCTAAATTGAAAGGTAACTAGCCCAATTTAGTACTCAATTAAATCCTATTCTGTTTAATCTATTAGCAACTGTGTCGACCTGCTTGTCAACTGCTCTCTTCTGATCCTTATATCCTTAACTCAAAAACCATGCCACCTTCTCTTTATTTCTAAAGTTCATGCCAAGTTTCCAGCCTGCTATTCAGTATTTCATACATATTCTTAGGGTCAAGCTTCTCATGGCTTGATTTGCAGGCCTCTGGTTATCTGTCAAAAAGATTCCTTAGGTGTAAAAATAGTCCAGCGAGTGAGTCACACAAAGATGGATAATGGAGGGTCAGAGGGAAGTGTGAAGAATTAGAAGTATTCTCTAATGAAAATTAGTATTATCACAGAATAAAGCACAAAGAGTAGATCAACATCAAAACAATATTATCACTGATGGGTTATCCAAATATTAACATCTCTAGTGCTGGGGAATGGACAGTCACCACCAAGCATGCTTTCCAACCATTGAGATCATATCTGTCTTCCTGTAGTTTCTACCATTCAAATATTCATCTAAAGCCCATTAGAGTGGTTGTCCTCTAGTGGCTAGCCACCGACTGCTTTGAAAATCTGATGAAAATGGTAAGCCATTTTCACAGAAAACTGCACATGCAAAAATATTTCTTGCAATTTCATGGAACTCACAAGTTCTGTGAAGCCTACCCATCCATAGACTCCCTGGTGAAGAATTCCTCACTACCGTTTTGTACTTGGTAGAGAAATGGGGGAAAAATAAGCCACAATTTCCTCCTTCAAGGAGCTTACCTTCTAATAACAAATGCTTGTGAAACATCTAATAGCAAAAAGTAGTATATGGTAAAGTACTCATCATACATGGGAGAGAAGCAGAAAATTCTACTCTTGCCTATACAGCAAGATGGATGTCCTTGGAAATGGCCACCATGCACTCACATTCCATATAGGAAGTAAAAGCCTTCTGCTGTGTTCTCAGAAACATCATCTGGTAGCACAACACCAGGGAACAGAGGAGGGGGCTAATCATGGTCAGGTATATGGTACTCAATAAATGTTTAGTGAATAAGTAAATGATCCAAGAATAAAATGTTCCTTGATCTTCCAGAGGAGAATTTCATAGGCCTCCAAGCCTCCTTAAGTTTCTGTCCACTTCACCACTTAATCCAAAAATGTCAAAGTATTTCTAAACCCAAACAAACCTCTATGCCATATGTTTTAGATGAATTTTAAAAGGTTAGAAAGGTGTGTCCAAGGTCACAAAAGCTAAACTATAGAATAGAATGCAGAAGGTTCTCCATGCCAATCAAATCTTAGGAAAGGAGTACTGGGACTTCTGTTTTAACTTCTTAATAATGATACCTTCTAACAGAGTGATTGGATAGCTTTCAGAAGAAGTGATTAATTTTCTTTGAAACTCAGATGT
Source organism: Suricata suricatta (assembly GCF_006229205.1). NCBI lineage: Eukaryota > Metazoa > Chordata > Mammalia > Carnivora > Herpestidae > Suricata > Suricata suricatta. Next base: position 27,064,660 of record NC_043715.1, on the reverse strand, counting down.
TAACTCTGCTTTCTTTATAGGAGGGTGACCTTGAAGCCAAGAAACTTCAATAAATCAAGTAACTGGAAAAAACCTCCTAGCTGGTCCTTATACAAAATGTGTTCTTTCAACTTGGATTGTTGGCCTTTAGTTCTTTACATGTCTATCATATACTGTAAGGAAGACACACAATGACTTATTCCTAAGTCTGATGGTGCAGTACACATAGGCGGCAACTAAATACAGAGCCTCCAGGGGTCTTGATATGTTATTCAATAGCCAATTAACAGTTACTAATGCAGTCTAGAATATGCATACATTCTTACCATAGTGTTGATAAATGAACGGGAAAATGTCCTTATTTTTTCAGTTAATATATACAGAGCCAGTGAGTTCAGAGAAACAATTTAGAAGTGTAATCCTGAATAGATGGCTTCTCTCCACATGCTATCTCTGAAGGGGATTTTTTTCAAGGTAAATAGACACAAATGTTTTGGCGCATTGTGTACCAAAATGTAGATTTCACAAGAAGCATTTTCCAGCATGAAACAAGTTTCTTATTAATCACATTTTATGACAGAGACAAAAACTGGTCTGGGAGCTGGCTTAAGGCCTACACTGCCATTCCATCATTACATTACTCTCATTGATAGACATTATGTTCAATTACTTCTAAGATATTTAAGTCATTTTAAATCTGCCCATTCTCTCCCTCTCATTCCTACACTCACCTCCCCCTGGCCAGCTAGTTCCTAACAACATTAGCCGCAAAGGCAGTATGTCTCTCTTTAAAATACTCATCTTCTTAAAAATTTTAATGAAATAAAATGGTTCTCTTCTATCCCACAAAGTATGAGTGTATTTACTGAGAACAACATATATTACTGTTTCATTAACTTATTTATTCAGCAAATATAATTCAGGGAGCTACCCTATGAAGGGGTAAAAGATACAAGTCCCAATTCTGTCACTGATTATATGACATAAAGACAATCCTAACTTCTTCCCTTAGTTTCACCATCAATGATATATGACCTGCTCACCTGATAAGTCTTTGCGTAAGTATGTCCATTTTTCATTCATTCATTCATTCATTCATTCATTCATTCATTCATTCATTCAACAAATTTTCATTGAGTCCCTACTCTGTGCTGAGCACTGGCATAGTACTATGGATATGATAGTAAACCAAACAGACCCGAGCATGACCTCACAGACCTTACAGCCTAACCTGTAAGAATAAACAGAAGGAATCAAAAGTGAAGGTTGTATTTGAACAGGAAAGTGAAAGGTATCCTAACTTGGGAGCCTTTGGGCTATAACCTTTTTTTGCCCAGAGCTCTAGAAAATGCTCCAGAGAAATTATATGGATTACAAGAGAAAAAACATTATCAAATATGCAAAAAGGGACCACCTCATAACTGTCCCATATCCCTGTTGGCTCAAAATATGAGTTCAAGTACAATCCAAAATATTTTTTCTTCTATGTGTGCTTTCCTATCCTCCTCTCCTCCTCCCTAATTGCTCATGGTGGCTTTTTTTTTTTTTTTGGAAGTAAGCCATTACAATCTAAGTGTACACACAGGACTTTAAACACAAATGCACAAACAGGAGCAGAATCCTCCACAAAACCAGATGATACGCTATCTTCTCTAGTCCAATAGTTCCTACAACATGGAAAGTGACCACTAGAAGACATGAAATTATTTTAGATGGTACATAGATAAAATTTTCTTAACGGTTATGTGTTTACCTTAATGTGTATAAGGAAAAATATAAACAAGCATGTAAAAACCATGATTTCACTGATTTGGGGGGTTACTTCGAGGCTAAAGTAGATAGCCATATAAAAGTCTACTTTACGCAGACCACATGAATTACAGGAGCAATTCTCAAATGTGCCCATGAATGTTCCCACCCTTCCACCATAACTTTAGAGACACAGCGAGCAGAAGTGCTACCTCTGGCACTTGGATCTCCCATCCTGAATGACCAATCTTATCTTGCAATGATCATGTCTGAGACACGCTATACTTATTGAAAACAACAGCTCCAGAAATCATCTTGGGGAAACCTTAACTGGCTCAACTTCAGCCTAGTTCACCCCTTAAAGCAAACCTTGTGGCCAGGGGATGAAATTCTCAAATTGGCCAGTCCTAAGCCTTGTTGTCCCCTCTGGAACCTGGGGCTACAGCAACCCCACCTAACCCATATGGATTAACCATCGAGGAGATGTGGTTCCACAAAAGAAAACTGAGAAACTGTTCTCTGTATGTATAATGAGAATATACATTATATTAAATTATGTTATTGTGAGGATTAAAAGAAATAAAGAATGTACTTTGCTTGACAGGGTTCAAAAATGGTGGAACTAGCAGCAATAACAATTATTATTGTTTGTTAACATGATAATTGTTGCTATAGTAATAGTTTCTAAAACAGTTTTAGGGCCACCTTTTGTTAACTTAATTATTTTATCAATCTACAAATGAAGGACAATTATTTGAATATAACCTTTGGAGAGGGATTAAGTCAAAATAGCACTTCCTTCCTCTTAAATTTGTTTATCATCCTCATGCATAATCCAGGTACTCTGAGTTACCACAATCAAATGTTCAGTGTCTCATCAAACAGCTTTTGCTTCAGTCTTAAGTGACATGCAGTTCTGTCACACCATAACTTTATCTAAATGATAATACACCAATAGTGTATTTATGGTAATGCTATATTTATAACAATGGATTGCAAAGTATTTTTCATAGAGCCCATATGATAATGTGAGCTAATTTAGTGTTTAGAGTTTCAAAATTAAAAGTAGTGACAATAATAAAAAAAACAGCAGCATCGGCGAAGCATTACTAGAATCTTTACTTTTTTAAAAAGCACATTATGTGGTCAGGGAGAACAGTTAAAACAAATGTGAAATTTAAAAATAACAAAATAAAATCAGGTATACTTCTGTGAACCAAAGATGTATATATACTTTAAATAACCCAATTATTCAAGATTTATGATAGACTGGCGTAAATTAAAGAGTTAACCAAAATATTTCTAGTAAAATAATATATGAATAAAACATATTTGGTTCTTTATTTTATGAATAGACTTCAGATTATCATCTGTTAATTTTATCATAAAAAACACACATAATAAATATAAAGCATTAAATAAGTTTCTTCAATATTTAGGCCTTTAATAAAATACAAAAATAAACTTTTAAAATATACAGTATATTTATTTTACCTTTATTGCTGCAAATTTTGACAAAATACTGGAGAAATGACACAAAAGTGGGTGAAATACTGTCTAAATATCATAAATTTAAAATACTTTGGAATAAGTTATAGTAAGGAATTTTAAAATCTTGGAACTGCATGTGCTAGTTATGGCTGATTTTTTGAAATATAAAAATGATAGCCAAAAGAGAAAAAATGAGCTCACCATAAATTCTATCTTGACTGTCAAATAAATGATACGTAAACAGAGATAGCTAATCTCCTACCTTTACCTCAACTGAATTAGAAAAGGCAGGAGAGGTTTGCTTTAAGTAAAGAATTATAAGTTCCTGTTTCTTTAAAATGTTTGCATCTATGTTCATGAAGGATATTCGTCAGTAATTTTTCTTTTGCTGTAATGTCTGGTTCTGCTATTGGGGTAATCTGCTGGCCTCATAGAAGAGAAGTATTCCCTTCTCTTCAATTTTCTGAAAGTTTATGAGAATTAGCAGTTTTTCTTCCTTAAAAGTTTAGTAGAATTCCCAAGTGAAGCCATTTGGGTCTCCCATTTTCTTCATGGGAGGATTTTTAACTACAAGTTCAGTTTCAATAATATATAGGGTGATCCAGGGTATCTATTTCTTCTAGAGTAAGTTTGGTAATGTGTGTATTTCAGAATGAATGTCTATTTCACCTAAGTTGTTGAATTCATTGGAACCTAAATTGTTCATTATATTCCCATATTATCCTTCTTCATATCACCATAATCTATGACATCACCTCTCTCATTCTTGATATTAGTAATTTGTCCTATATCTTTTTTTTTCCCCTTAGCAGCCTGACTAGAGTTTTATCAATTTTACTGATCTTCTCAAAGAACCAGCTTTTGGTTCTATTTCTTTTTCTCTATTTTTTGTCTTATATTCCATTGATCTTTATTCTGATTTTCACTAATTCCTTTCATTTGCATACTCTAGGTTTAATTTACTCTTCCAGTTTAAGGTGAAAGATTAGGTTACTGATTTGAAACTTTCCTTCTTTTCTCACGTAGGTATTTTGTGATACAGAATTCCCTCTAAATATCACCTTAGCAGCATCCCACAATTTGTGGTAGATTATGTTTTCATTTTCATTTGGTTCAAAATGCTTTCTAAATTCCTTCTTGATTTCTTCTGACTCACAGTGATTCAGAAGGGCAGTATTTAGTTTCCATATATCTGGAGATTTTTGAGACATCTTTCTGTTATTGATTTCTAATTTGATATCATTAGGTATGGCTAGAAAATATACTTACTGTGGTTTGAATCTTTTGAAGTAAATGAAAATGTATTTTATGTCCTAGAATATGTCCTTCAAAAGAATTTATATTCAGTACTTGGGGGGAAAGTGTTCTATAAATGCAATTTAGGTAAGCCAGGTTGATTGTGGTTGTCAAGTCATTTATGTTATTATTAATTTTCTATATATCTTATGAATCATTGAGAAAGGATTGTTGCAAACCTCAACTAAGGATTTCTTCCTTAATTTCTGTCAGTTTTTGTTTCATATATTTTAAGGCTGTGTAATTATATGCATAAAAGTTTGAATTAATATATATTTCTTGATGAATTATCCCTTTATCATTATGAAATGACATTCTCTTCTATGAATCTGCTTTGAAATTTGCTCTGAAATCTGTTTTGTCTAATATTAGGTAACCCTCCAGCTCTCTTCTGATTAGTGTTAGCATGGTATATCTTTTTCCATCCTTTAACTTTTAAACTTATTTGTGTCTTTATATTTCAATTGCATATATATATTGGTCATGCTTTTTAAAATCTGATCTGACCTTTTAATTGGGGTGTTTAGACCATTTACATTTAATGTGATTACTAATACAGTTCAACTTATGTCTATCATCTTGCTATTTATTTTCTATTTTCCCCAATTATTCTTTCTTCTCTTTTCCTTTTTCAGCCTATTTTTATTAAATGCGTATTTTTTATATTGCATTTTATCTCCTTTGTTGGCTTATATAGCTGTAACTCTTGGTTTACATTTTAGCAGGGTTTATATTACACATCTTTAGCTAATCACAGTGTACCTTCCAGTAACATATTATTTACATAGAAGAGATTTATTGCTCCTAAATTTCACACTTTTATTTCTCCCCTCCTACCTTTTTTGTTATATATTGACTTAACTATAAGCCTCAGAACATATTGGTAATAATTGTGTTTAGACAATAAATTCTTTCAAAGTAATCTATACAAGAAAAAATCTTGTACATTTACTCATGTAGCTACCAACTCTGACAGTATTTCTTTCTATATTTTCACTTGGCGCCATTTTCCTTCTGACTGAACAACTTTGGACTTTCTTAGGACTTTCTTTCTAGTAGTATGGGTCTAGTGGTGATAAAACCTTTTGTATTCTTGAGAAATTTTTTTGCCTCTATTTTTTTTTACAATTCCTTTATACTTTTTTTTCATTTTATTTTATTTTTTAATAGTTTATTGTCAAATTGGTTTCCATATAACACCCAGTGCTCTACCCCACAAGTGCCCCCCACAATGACCATCACTCCCTCCTTCCCTCCCCCTCCCCCTTCAGTCCATGGTTCGTTTTCAGTATTCAGTAGTCTCCCTTGATCTGTGTCCCTCACTCTCCCCCTCTCTTTCCCCTTTCCCCTCCCCATGGTCCCCTGCCAGGTCTCTCCTGTTAGACCTATGAATGCAAACATATGGTATCTATCCTTCTCTGCCCGACTTATTTCGCTTAGCATGAAACCCTCGAGGTCCATCCACTTTGCTACAAATGGCCATATTTCATTCTTCCTCATTACCATGGAGTATTCCATTGTGTATAT
>NC_043715.1:27042465-27058518 GCF_006229205.1 Suricata suricatta | reverse complement strand
AGCCTCCACACTGTTTTCCAGAGTGTTTGCCTCTATTTTTTAGAGATTCTCTTCTCTGAGTATAGAATTCTATGTTAACAGTATTTTTTTTTAGTACTTTAAAGATATCACTCCACTGTCTCATTTGTCTCATTTCCAAAGAGAAATCACTCTCATCCTTATCTTTGTTCCTATGCATATAATGCATCTTTATTCCCTGATTACCTTTAAAATTTTTCTTTAATCACTGGTTTTGAGCAGTTTGATTACGATGAGCCTTGGTATAGTTTTCTTCAAGCTTCTGGTGCTTCGGCTTCACTGTGATCTTTGGATCTATGGATTTGTAGTTTACATTAAAATTTGAACTTTTTTTGGTCATTATTTCTTCAAATATTTTTTGTACTTTTACTTTGGGAACTCAAATTATAAACATATTGGTTTCCTTACCTCATTGATGCTCTACTCTTTTTAAAACTTTTTATTGACACGTAATTCATACATCATAAAATTTATCTATTTAAGGTGTACATATCAACCATTTTTAGCATATTCAGAAAATTGTCCAACCATCACTACAACATAATTTTAGGACATTTTCATCACCCCCAAAGGATGCTCATACTAGTTTTCTATGGATGCTGCAACAAATTACCACAAATTTGGTGGCTTAAGCAACACAAACGTATTACCTTAGAGTTCTGGAGCAGAAATCTGAAATGGCCTCAGTGGGCTAAAGTAAAAATGTTGACAGGTCTGCATTGCTTTTTGGAGGTTTTAGGGAAAGGTCCATTTCCTTGCTGTTTCCAGCTTCTAGAGGGCACCCACATTTCTTGCTTCATGGCCCACTTTCTCCATCTAAAAAGCCAGAAACATTGCATGCCTCTAACCATTCACATCTCCCTCTCTGACCAAACATGGGAGAGGTTCTCCATTTTTAAAGATTCAAGTGATTAGACATTTATGTGGGTAACTCAGGATAATCTCTCCATTTCAAGGTCTGTATACTTACTTGATCACTTCTGTCAAGCCTCTTTTGTCATGTAACATGAGATGTATTCACAAGTTCTGAAGATTGAAATGTGGACATCTTTGGAGATCATCATTATACCTAGCACATCCATTAACAGTAATTGCCCCCAAACTCTCCTTCCCCTATACTAGTCAACCACTAATTGAATTTCTGTCTTTATAGATTTGCTTTTTCTGAATATTTCATACAAATGGAATTTTATGATACCTCGTCTTCTGTGCTTGGCTTCTTTCATTTACCATAATGTTTTCAAGGTTCACTTACCATAATGTTTTCAAGGTTCATCCATGTCATGTTGTAGAATGTAGAAGTACTCCATTCCTTTTTATGATTGAATAATATTCCACTGTATGGATATGCCACATTTTGTTCATCATTTCATCAGCTGATGGACAATTGGCAATTTTTCCACTTTGGGGCTACTATGGATCATGTGGCTATAAAGATTAAGTTTTGTATGCATCTATGTTTTCATTTATCTTGAAATGGAAATAGAATTGTTGGGTTATGAGGTATATTTAATTTTCTGAGGAAGTACCAAAGTGGCTGCATCATTTACACTCCCACCAGTAATGTATGAGGGTTCCAATCTTTCCACACCCTCAATGACACTTAATTGTCTTTTTTATTGTAGCCATTCTAGTAACTGTAAAGTGGTAGCTCATTGTTTTGATTGGCGTTTATCTGACAGCTAATGATGTTGAGCATCTTTTTATGGCTAATTGGCCATTTATATATCTTATTGGGGGAAATCTCCTTTCAGATCCTGTGTCCATTTTTACATTGGGTTATTTGTCTTCTTTATTATTGAGTTGTAAGAGTTCTTTATATATTCTAAATACAAGCCCCTTAACAGATACATAATTTCTGAATATTTTCACCAAACTGTGGGTTGCCTTGCATTTTCTTGATGGTGTCCTTTAAAGCAGGAAAGGCTTTACTATAGATAAAGTCCAACTTACCTATTTTCCCTTTGTGCTTGTATTTTTGGTGTTGTATCTAAGAAACCATTACCTCAATATTATGAAGATTTATCATTTCTTCTTAAGCTTTCACTCTTACATTTAAGTCTAGGGCCCATTTTCAGATAATTTCTATGTATGGAGTGAGGTAAAGATGCAATTTTCTCTTTTTTTGTGTGTGCTTATTTATTTTGAGAGAGAGTGTGTGTGCGTGCACATGTGCACAAGTGGGAGAAGGGTAGAGAGAAAAGGAGAAAAAGAATCCCAAGCAGGCTCCACACTGTCAGCACAGACTTCAGTGCAGGGCTTGATCCCACAAACTGTTGGATCAGGAGCTGAGCTGAAATCAAGAGTTGGATGCTCATCCGACTGAGCCACCCAGGCACCCCAATTTTGTTCTTTTGAATGTATCTAGACTATTCTTTCTCTATTAGATTATCTCAGCATTCTTGTCAAAAATCAATTGACCATAATGTAGGGTTTATTTCTGGACACTTAATCTTTTTCTATTGATCTATATGTCTCTATATGTCTATTCTTGTGCCAGTATTACACTGTCTTCCTTACTGCAGCTTTGTATTTAGTTTTAAAATCAAGACGTATGCATCCTCCAACTTTGTTCTTCCTTTTCAGAATTGTTTTAGCTAGTCTGGCCCCCTTGCATTTCCATGTGAATTTTAGAATCAGCTTGACAAGTTCTTCAAAATAAGCTAACTAAAAGTTTGATAGTATGTTGAAACTATAGATCAGTTGGGGTAGTATTTCATCCTAATAATACTAAATTTTCCAATCCATGAACATGGGATATCTTTCCATTTATTTGGATCTTTTTAAAATTCTTTCAACAATTCTATTTAGTTTTCAATGAGCAAGTCTTGTACTTCTTTTTTAAAATTTTATTGCCTAGTGGGTTTTTTTGTTTTGTTTTTGATGCTATTGTAAATTGAATTGCTTTCTTTTCTTTAATTTTTTTTTATCATTTATTCATTTTTGAGAGACAGAGTGTGAGCAGAGGAAGGTCAGAGAGAGAGACACAGAATCTAAAGCAGGCTCCAGGCTCTGAGCTGTCAGCACAGACACAGGGCTCAAACCCATGACTGTGAGATCATAACCTGAACTAAAGTCAGATGCTTAACTGACTGAGGCACCCAGGCGCCTCAGCTGACATCCTTTGTTTATGATCTTAGGAAGAAAGGATTTAGTTTTTCACCATAAAATATGTTATGTTTCTCACAGATGTCTTCTATCAGATTGAAGTAGCTTTCTTCTTTTTTAAGAAGAAAAAAAGTTTCAAAGAGAGAGAGAAAGAGACACAGGGCATGAGTGGAGGAGGATCAGAGAGAGAGGGAGACACAGAATCCAAAGCAGGCCCCAGGCTCCTAGCTGTCAGCACGGAGCCTGATGCAGGGCTTGAACTCATGAATGATGAGATCATGACTTGAGCCACAGTCAGACTCCTAATGGACTGAGCCCTGAAGTAGTTCTCTTCTATTTGTACTTTGTTGACTGCTTTTTATCATGAAGAGTGCTGGAATTTTTCAAATGCCTTTTTGGTATCAACTGAGATAATCATGGTTTTTGTCCTTTATTAGGATGGTGTATTACATCATTTTCAACCTTGGGTATATTTCTGAGATAAATCCCACTTTGTCATGGTGCATCTCTTTTATATATGGCCAGATTCAGTTTGCCAGTGTTTTGCTAAGGATTTTTAAATCTATATTCACAATGGAAATTCATTTGAAGTTTCCTTGTGATATCTTTGAATTTGGTATCACAGTAATATTGATACCATTGGCTGAATTGAGAGGTGTTTCTTCCTCTTTTATTTTTTGAGAGTTTGTAAAGTATTAGAATTCATCTTTAAATTTTTGATAGATTCCACCAGTGAGGCAATTTAGGCTTGGGATTTGTGGGAAATTTCATTTCATTTTACTTTTTAAGATTTTACTTTTAAGTAATCTCTACACCCAACTTGGGGTTTGAACTCACAATACCAAGATCAAGAGTTGCATCCAAGCCAGCCAGGCACCCCAGGAAATTCTGAACTATAGTCCAAACTCTCCTTGTTACAGGCCTACTCAGACTGTTTACTTCTTGAGTTAGTTTCAACAGTTTGTCCATTCCATCTGTTATTTAATTAAGTGGCATACCATTACTCTTGTATTCCTTTGTAATCTTTTTCATTTCTCTAAGATTCGTGATAATTTCCTTCCTTTGTTTCTGATTTTAGTAATTTAAGTCTTCTCTCTCTCTCTCTCTCTTTCTGTCTTTTTTCCTTTCTTGATTAGTTTAAGTAAAAGTTTGTATTCTGTTGATCTTTCCAGAGAACTAATTTTGGCTTCATTGGTGCTCTCTGTTTTTCTATTCTCTATTTCATCTATTTCTACTCTTATCTTATTATTCTCTTCCTCTGCTAGCTTTAAGTTGTTTATTCTTCTCTTTTAGTTTTTTATGGCAGAAGATAAGGATACTGATTTGATTTCCTTTTTTAATATAGGCCTTTATACCTATAAATTCCCCTCTAGGCACTGCATTAGCTAAAATCTCATAAGTGTTGTCTTGTTATGTTTAATATTAATTTATTTCAAAATACTTTTTCTTTTTTTTTAATTTTTTAACATTTATTTATTTTTGAGAGACAGAGATGGAGTGTGAGCAGGGGAGGGGCAGAGGGAGAGGGAGACACAGAAACCGAAGCAGGCTTCAGGCTCTCAGCTGTCAGCACAGGGCCTGATACAGGGCTCTAACTCATGAACCATGATATTATGACCTGAGCTAAAGTCAGATGCTTAACTAACTGTGCTACCCAGGAGCCTCTAATCTGTACATTTAAAAAGACATATTCTTATCTCCAGTTACAGATAAGGTTCAATTAAATAACTGTTAATATCTTTGTCTGCTGATTCTAATACCTGTATCAGTCCTTTTTTGTTTTGCTTATTCTTGAGAGACAGAGAGAGATAGCACAAGCAGGGGAGGGTCAGAGAGAGAGGGAGATACAGAATCTGAAGCAGGCTCCAGGCTCTGAGCTGTCAGCACAGAGCCTGATGTGGGGCTCGAACCCACAAACCGTAAGATCATGACCTGAGCCAAAGCTGGATGCTTAACCGACTGAGCCACCCAGGCGCCCCCCTGTATCAGTTCTAATTTGGTTTGCTTGATGGATTGTTCTCCACATTATGGGCCAGATTTTCATGTTTATTTGGATGCATGGCAATATGTGTTTGGGTGTAAGACACAGTGAGTGTTACCTTGTTAGGTGCCGAGTATTTCTGTATTTCTGTATTTCTTTAAATATTCTTGAGTTTTGTTTCATAACAATAATGTTTCTTGGATACCATTTGACCATTTTGGATTTTGCTTGTTTGGTAAGATCAATGTAGCATTTAGTCTGAAACTGATTATTCTCCACTATTGAGGCAAGACCCTGCTGAGTACCCTCTCAAATATTCCATGAGTATTTATAAGACGTTCTGGTCTAGCTATCAAGAACAAGTCCTGTTATTGGACCTGTGTGAGTGCTGCCACTATTCCCTCTAATCATCTCTGATGGTTCTTTCCCAGGCTTAGGTCGTTTCCTCACATGCATGTAACAATTAGCAATTTGAACACCCAGGAGGGACTCTGCAGATATCCAGAGTTCCCTCTCTGTGCGGATCTCTCCTCGCCAGAATTCTATCATGAGAACTCTAGCTTCCTTGGTCCTTCTGGATTCTCAACTCCAACTTTTCAACCCAGGGAGTCTGCTGAACTCCACCTGGATTCTCCCTCCCTGTAGTACAGCCTGATAATTCCTTCAAGGCAGTAAGCTGTGGAAATCATAGGGTGGCCTTATTTGTTTCCTATCTCATGTCCTTCAATGCCTGGTGTCCAAGATCTTGAAATACATTCTCGTGTATTTTGTCTGGTTTTTTTTCCTAGTTGTTTCATTAACAGGAAGTACCTGTTATACCATCTTGGCCAGAAGTAGAACTCTTTCCCTGGGTTTCTTGATGTCCCCTGGGGGTCCCAAATTATTCAGAATTTTTTCTACACCAATGGGAATGCCTTTTCACACACCTGATATAATGGAATAGGAGGTATATAACATGTCCTTTGAAGTATTTTTTCAAAGAATGTTTAATAGGAATATTCTGGACCAGGGTGGGCCTCGCAGAAGCCACAACCCTACAAAAAGAGAAGTTCTTTTGCACCTGAATTCCTCCTGTTTCCAGAGATCCTGTGTCCAGCTCCTTTCTCCTTATGCCAATCTATACATGAACTTGTGTTATTCCTATATTGTCATACACAGGCACTTTGATGAGGACAATGTGAATCCAGATCCAAGGGGAGGAAGACACATTCCTCCACTCCCCTAAAATGCAAGCTGCTGTGGAGACATTGATTGATGCATCTCTTAAACATTCAGTGATCTTCACCACAGAGAAGTCAGAGTTCAAAGCATAGAGCAAAATTTGGACTCTTTATTTATTTTTATTCCTTTAAGTTTATTTATTTATTTTGAGAGAGAGAGCAAGTTGGGCAGGGGTAGAAAGAGAAAGGAAGAGATAGAATCCCAAGCAGGCTCAGCACTGTCAGCATAGAGCCTGACATAAGGCTCACACCCACAAACTGTGAAATCATGACCGGAGCCAAAATCAAGGGTCAGATACTTAACGAACTGAGCCACCCAGGTGCCCTAAAATTTAGGCTCTTTAAATTGTGGTAGGCTTAAATGACTTACTAGCCAGATTCAAGAGCTAGAATTAGAACCTCTATAAGGTTTTCAGTAAGCAGAAAAGTAAAAACAAAAAATAATATCCTAAAATGTAACAATGATTATGATATTTAGAAATTCCTCACAGAAAAGTGATTTTCTCATGATTTGTCAAAATCAGGTTTGGTTAGTAATAGGATGCCTAAGGAAGGATCAAGTCCAGAAACTAGATCGAGTTTCTCCGAGTGTGGTTTTTATACTACTTACCTCAAACTTTTTAGAGATATATGTTTAAATGCAAGTTTCTAAATCCTGTCTCAGAATAACTAAATCACAATTTTTAAGGGTGAAGCCCCAGAACCTATACTTATAATAAGCACTCTTGGTGATTTTTATGCACATTAAAGTTTAAGAATGACTACAGGTAATCCCACTGGAACTAGGCAGGACAAAAGATCCACTCAACAGGGACCAAAAGGAAAAACTCCAAATATGCAGGCAAGACATGGTGTTAAGGGAATTTGGCAGTAAGCAGACAGTTCATGTAGACCATAATGGGAGTGGGAGGAAGGTCCTACAATGTCAACAGATGGAAACCAAAAGTGGAGAGATGTATTAGGAGTCAGAGATCAGCAATAGGTAAAGTTTCAAGTAGACAAATGATGGGCACCAAAGATGTGATAGCTTGTAGTAAGTCATGCAGACTTGGGTTTAGGAATTGGGTTCTAATTTCCACGAGGTTGAAGGGATCAAAGTAGAACTCCAGTCCCAAAGCCAGCTCAGAAAGAGCCTAAAAGAGCCTATTACTGGAACTAGTCACAAGGACCAAGGTGAGAGCCTACTCTGTAGGGCCAGGGTTAGCTCACAGAAGGACCAGCACAGAGACTGATTTGATGCCTAGCCACCAAGCAACACATCTAGGAGGTTTGGATTTCCTTGCTCATGGCTCAGAGCAGTCCAGGGTCCATACTACAATAGTTACCTTGCCCCGGGGAGGTAAGTGCCCTGCTGGAAGGGACCTATGTGACCCAATTTCCCATTCCCTACTTGAATTCTATTTCAGATGTAAGCCTCAAGATGTTGTCACAGGGGTGATAGTGGTTTTTCTCACTAGTTATAATGCTGGCAGCTCGCTGTGAAAGAGGCTGATTCCTACTAGCTCCCTAAGGGGAGCAAGGAGCAAGGAGCAACTGAATTCTGGAGCCAACAGCAAGTTGTCTTCACCTTCCAAAACTTCTGAAATGTCACAGCCTAGTCACTCCAGGGTAGAGAACCCAGGTGTTGCTCTGTTCAATTCCACTTTTCTTTAACATAGCAGATGAGTTCTGTAGTGAATGAAAAACTTTAATTTTTTTCTCACTAGTGGATGAACCTATAAATCCTTGGCTCTTCCAAGCGTAGAGACCGGTATCTCTACAGTTGTGAAAGCTTATGCTGAACTCTTCTACTCCCTTGAAGAAACTCAGCAAACAGCCAGGGAGCAACTAGTAGTCACTAACTAAGTGCTTACTAATCTGGCAGAGGTACTCTGGGGGTATGGGAAGGAAGTGAAGCATTGGGGGAACTATTAGAGCCAATGCCAGAGAAAATCACAATGGGAGGACTGAACAGACCCAGTGGAGGGGGTTTAGAGAAGGCCTGCTCCTTGTGAGGCTTACCTGCCCCTTTGGTTACTTACCACTGACTGTCTCACTCCTGGATCTATGGGACTCCCTTGGCTATCCCTCCCAAGCCCAGTGGGATGTTTCCCACTCATTCCATTCACCCACAAAGAAATACTCCCAAAATCAATTGGGTGGTGATTACGAGCCATTATTTGCCTGCTGTGCTGAAAGGAATACAAGGCAATCTGAGAAAACCCTTCATCATTGGCTTAAAAAAGTTTCCAGTGTCTCTGGGAGTGATGTCACCTCTAAGTTGAAAAAACCAAAGCCAAGCTACAGTCCTTTCATAATATTGGCTTGTTTTGTTTACAAAGGTGTTCTATTTCTAAAGCAAATACCATAAGACCTATCTATGAAAGATTCATTCTTGATCTGAAAGGAGGAAAAGAGAAAAGGGAACCATTTCAACAGTGGGACAGATGGATTCAGATTCAAGGGTTGAATGGATTTGTAACATTTTCTTGCTTTGCTCCATGGGAGAAGTCTATTGCTCTGCCTCCTACCATTTCCCTGATGTCATTCTTCAGGATCTCTGTCTACTTAACTCAAGATTTAGAATTATGTATGTAGAATACAGTAGGTGTCTAAAATTCAATGCCTTGATTAAGGAAATGAAGGCCTAGGAAAAGAACTGAATTTCCCAAAGTTGGCTGAACCAAGACTAAAAGCTCTATCTTTTGATTCCCAGTCCAATGCTCTTTCCACTCTGCTGCCTTTCTTGATTTCATTTATTATTGTCCAAACCTATTGGGACTAAAGTTTTCTAATATTTTCCTTTACCAGTTGTACATAATTTACTCCCAATGTCTAGCTGTTATCTTTATGAAAGAGCAGATGTCACAATACACGGAGAGCATTCTAAGATTGCTACAAAAATAATTTATTCTGTATTAGGAGCTAGGAATCATTTATTGGAATAAATATCATGGGGTCACAAATTGCTTGGATGAAGTCCATTTGTTATGATCAATAGTACCTCATAAGGGGAGAGGGATGATTATTGAGCAAAGTAAAAACTAACTAAAGTGTGAATAATACAATTGGTCTAGGTGCTACTTAAAATGAGCAACTTAGATATAATCTTTGAACCATGGACCTTAGGGGAGTAGCATGATGTAACTGGAAGGTTGTCTTGGAACACAGAAAATGAGGGTGAGCCGTACTGATTGCAGAATGTACCAGCTGGTCTTGGGGAAACCACTGAACTTCTCTTAACTTCATTATGCATGAAATGTAAATAGAAATTTTGGTGATTTCAAATGGTTGTCATATCAAATGATGTATGAAAGACTGGTATAATTCAAAGATCAGAGACTATGTGCACCATGATGCCAGGGACCACACGCGTTGCATTCCACAGTTTACTCCCAGCACAAAGCACAGAGTCTGTCACATGGTACATACACAGTGGACATGTAATATAAAGACAATGACAGAGGAAATGTCATTCTTATCACTATTTTCTTGCTGGAGAAATGTTTGTGGGGTGGGGGATACAGCCAAGTATAGGAGTGGAGCAGATGCTGGGGAGGCGAAATAGAAGGAAAAATGATTGGCAGCACGTCTTTCCTAGAACAGAGGAGAGGTGGTAGAATCAAAAGAAAGGATGATCGAATTGACCCATTCTTTCCATGCCCCATTTATCCCACCTCTTAATCCAAGATTGTACCATTGATTTTTTTTTAAGATTGCATCTGGGCATCCACCTTATTAATTTTGGTCATTTAAACTACTGCATTCAGTGTTTTTACTGAGATCTTTATATGTTCTCTCTTTGATGACTGGGAATAGCACTGTTTTAAATTCATGTTGGATATAACTAATTCAGCATATTCCTCCTCCTTTTCTTTCCTCTCCTCTTAGCCCTCTCCAAAAGCTACAGTGGCCATGGGAAGAGGCAACAACTTCAGGGACAGCTTGAGAGGAAAATCAGTTCTTTTCTTTCTACTTCAAGTTCTGAATGAGTCTAGCTACAAGTCCTATGGGATAGTTGTCTGGCTAAAAAGGTGTCTCTTTCTGAATTGCCTGTATTCAATTTTATAGATGTACCCCATCACACACACAGAAATTTCAATAAAATGCTTTCTCTGCCACAGAGGTCAGGGTTTTTCAGGCCTCTGGGGAACAGATAACATGCCCAAATGTCAGGTCAACTGAAGACGATGTTACCCCCATGGAACACCATGTTCTTGGTATTTGGCAGACTTTGGGAACACCCTAAATCACACATAGAGGATGCAGACAAGTCACAGCATTAAATCAGTCTCGCCAACCTACTTCTACTCTCACCCCACTTCTAATAAACCTGAATTAATTAAAGCCCTTCTCGTCTCCCTAGTCATACTTGTTATAGCCAATTCAAACTGGTTTTAACTGGATTCAGATAAAATTCATCTAGTTTTTGCTTGCACAAATACAACTGACAGTAACAAAAAAAATTTCTATTTGTAGAGAGCAATTGATGATAATTTTTTGGACCTTGAAGCTTACAGAAGACTAATGAGATAATGTCTAAAACGTGTTAGAGTTGCATGCATGAAAGGCTCTATGGAGATAGAAAATATGATAAATAATGCAAGAAACCTTCAGGTCAGGAAATCTCCCATCTTCTGGAGGACTTAGTAAGTACTAAATAAATATTTTACAAACACGTACCTGCTAATCTTATCTGTCAACTTCAGCCCAGGAAGGTTGAAAAGTATTATTATTCTTGGTTCTAAAGAAAGATTTTTCCAAGGAAATTCCAACACAGATCATGGCTGGTAGGTAATGCCTTCATATTAAGCCAAGCTTCCAACTTCAATTTCAACACTTGGTCGATCTTATCAATGTGAAAGCACTAATCCCAGCCCCTTCAAACTTTCCACTCAATCTCAGCCAAATGCATCCCTTGGGGACTCTCTTGCTATCCTAAATTGAGAAAAATCACAAAGCGCACCCTCTTTGGGGCTCTTGAACCATCAAAGTACACTCAACAAATTATGTTCTCAGGAGTGACCACATAATGGATTTCAATAACTTAAGAGCTCAATTCAATTACCTACAAGCCTTAATCTGCTCCTTCATGCAAGTCCCTTCATTTAAAAATATACAAAATCTTTATTTCTTCCCATGGCATCTTTCATTCCTAAGATTATAAATAAAGGAACTAATAAAGAAGCTACTTTTTTCGTGAACTCAACAAATTAACAAACAAGACACAAAATTTAGCAAAGGATTCTCTGATGGATTCTTCAAAAGCATACGCTCTCTTCTCACCAGCTCCTAAGAGCCAATGAATCTCCCATTTGTTTATTTAAAGTCAGTATCATTTCAGTTTTCAGAACCTTACTTGAAGACAAGCCACTACCATTTTGAACTTAATCTTAAAAATCTTCCCAAATCATCAAGTCACAAAACTTCTATCAGAAAAATAAAGAAGTCTCAGAGCTAGGGAGAACTTTGGCAGATGATCTGATTTAATTCTTGCCTATAGATAGGTGACTTTAGTTTACAAGTATCAAAACTGATGGCCTGTGGACAGCGGGCCATGCTTGATCTTTTGGGATATTCACAAAGTGATAAGACAACTCTCTTAGCCTCAGAGGTGTGTTTCCCAAAGTTTGTCAGTATCACTTAGGGGAGAAGATATGATTGTACAGATGAACATCTCCAGCCTCCATCTCAGACTTACTAATTCAGAAATTTGAGGGATGAGACCCACGAATCCACAGTTTAAAAAGCATCCCAGGTAATTCTTAGCACCATTTAACATTTGAGAACCACTGCTCCAACAGGTCTGAGAAATGTGCTCAAAACAATACTAGTCAGAGAAGTATTGACTATGGACTAACTGGTGCCTGTCCTATCTTTTAGGAACAGAAACAAAAACTTGATCAACATCTTCTTTCATTAATGCCAGATATCTGTCAGAATATACTAAGTCATCTGTTAGTTTGACCCAGACATTTTTCTAAATTATATTGACCATTAAGTTATATTATGAGCTATCAATTTCATAATAGGAACCCTTAGTGAAGTAACGTAAGATCTCTAGTGACCTACCATTCTCCCTAAAACACCAAATTCACTGACATTTAGTTTGGTTTCATCTACTTTATGAACCACACTTTTTGCCTTATTTTCTTACCATGACAATAGTATTCAAAAGGAATAGCAATTTTCATATTTTCCTTTGACAAAAATATTTTTAAAACAATAAACAGTTTAAAAGTTGAGGAGCACCTTGGTGGCTCGGTCGGTTGAGAATCCAACTTCAGCTCAGGTCATAATGTCCTTAGTTCGTGAGTTCGAGCCCCGCATCAGGCGGTCTGCTGTCAGCACAGAGCCCACTTCAGATCCTCTGTCTCCCACCCCTCTCTCTCTGCCCACCCCCTCAAAAATAAAACATTTTTTATAAAGTTGAATTCAGAAATATGTGAGATGTTTGAACTTTTAAAAAGTAAGCTCCTAATAAAATTAATTGGCACATACAGACTGTATGTATAAGTTCTAGCATTTTATGTACAGGAAAATCATCTGGGGAGTGGCTATCAATATGGGTTGCAGAAGAGTCTGACTTGGTAGAAGTAAGGCAGGTAACTGAATTTTTATGTAGCATCCCAATTATTCTGATGTGAATGGTTTTGAATAAAACATTCCAGGAATTTCAAGAATCCAAGCTTATAATTACCTAAACCTTCATTTGAATCAAAATCAATATATTAAACACAACAGATTGTCAATACATGCATATTTGATTAATCACAAAAGGGGAAACTGGAGAAATTTGGTTTATCTAATAAGAACCCACATTCTTTAAGTCAAAACTGGGGGGCCTTATGTATATCATAAATTACTGTCCTCCAGAATTAGAAGCCACATAGGTTTTGGCTGTTGCTCCTCTTAGGAAATATTCTAATTATCTAATTTTAGAACTCAGGGACGCCTGGGTGGCTCAGCTAGTTCAGCAGACAACTTCGGCTCAGGTCATGATCTCATGGTTCATGAGTTCGAGCCCCACGTCAGGCTCTGCACTGACAGTGAGAAGCTTGCTTCGATTTTCTGTCTCCCTCTCTCTCTGCCCCTCCCCCCAAGCTCACTCACTCTCTCTCAAAAAAAAAAAAAAAAAAAAAAAAAAACCCTTAAAATATGCCGAACAGTGTGTGAGAATAGCAAGATGGATAATTGACTGAGGACTGGGTAAGTTAGCATGATTCTCTGGCCAAGAGCAATAATCAAAGAAACATAGTTCTGAGGACTATACAAAATAAAAGCAAATGAATCTGTCTTTGCTCACTCCTGATGTTAGGATTGTAATTTCCCTATTCCCACAGGAATTAATTGTGGACAAATTAAACACTTGTTGTATCATCTAATTACTAATGACTTGCAGAAAACTGAGATGTTATCCTCACTTCCTCTGGGGGGG
This sequence comes from Suricata suricatta, assembly GCF_006229205.1. Classification (NCBI taxonomy): domain Eukaryota; kingdom Metazoa; phylum Chordata; class Mammalia; order Carnivora; family Herpestidae; genus Suricata; species Suricata suricatta. The sequence continues at coordinate 27,044,774 of NC_043715.1, read as the reverse complement.
AAGTGGGTTCTGGGGTTGTGAGCATTCTCAGAGCCTAGAAAGTATGCTTTGTATACTTATACAACATACTGTTTCTCAAATTACCCACAAACCCATAAAAGGAGCCCTGGTTGATTACTTAATGATCGTGTAACCTTGAACAAGTTATTTGCCCCTTCAGAGGCTCAGTTTTCTCAGCTGTAAAGTGGATACCCAGTCTGATCTGGATTCATACTCCAGGCTCTTTCCACTTCACCATGACACTCCCAACACCACAGAGCCTAACTGAGGTTTACAAGGGAAGATCCTAAGAGGTAATTTTTACAAAAGTGTTCCATGAACTGTAAAGCACTGTACAAAGGGCATTATTATTAGTTGCTTTATAAAGCCCAGTTATAAAGATGCAAAGTGACCCAGAGCAAGAAAACAGGGTAGACAAACCTGAAATACAATATCTATTGTGCCTAGAACATTACCTGGAGCATGGTAGATAGGGTGCTTAATAAGTACGGAGTAAAGAAAAACACACACACAAAAACAGGTCTATGCCTTCACCATACTAGGTGTGATACGAAGAAGGAATAAATATAATTAAAATCAAGGATAGTTTGATTCAACTGTTTAAGCCACAATTCCCCAATAGCCTAAGATCTCAAAAAGTACTTGATATGAAAGAGAATTAAAATATAGGATATGACCCAACATCTTAAAAAATGGTTATATTCTTACCTCTTTGGTCTTCTCAGATGCAGCCTTGTAGGGATAGCAGAATCTGGATGAGGTTGCTGAATTTTTCCCCTATATCAGATAGATCTGCATAATCATTCTAGCAACCTGTAGAAGCAACAACAGATTCTATAGAATGTTGGGTACCTTAAGCTCGGTTTTGGATCTGGAAGGCTGATTTTTAGTGACACACTAATTTTCAGCAAACCAGATATATCTCAACCTCCCCTCCGCCACAGACACACCAAAGTAGGCTGGGGTCTGGGTAAGTAACGAAGAAGTTAGTTATTTTATAAAATAATTCTTTATGAGTCCTTTGTCAATTTCCTAGAATACATAAAATGTGATTCAAATTTAAATATTCAAATTGCATTACATACAGCTTTTGACATAGCTATTTATAGAAAGAGACAAATAACACATTAAAAAAATTCCAAGGGAAAAAAATGTTTTCTTCTGGGTGGGCCTTAACTGCCTTCCCCTCCACCCCCATTGCAAATATATTTTTATGCTGGGTAATATTTTCAAAACAGGGGTGCTTTTTTTTCTGCTGTTGCAATGAAACAAACAAGTTTGCTTTCAGAGCCATAGAAGTGCCCAACTGTTAGAAAAAACATTTTCTACTGGCCTCTTGCCTGGCCTATCCCCATGGAAGCTTTCTGATTGGCCCCTTTCTCTAGGGGCCCCTGGGGCTGTCCGCTGGAACTGTCTACTGTAAAACCATTTTGTGCAGCGAAGAACTAGTTTCTTCAAAATCTCAGAGACCACCCAGAACACGCCTGATTTTTGGCAAATGTGCACGTGTTTCCTCGGTATCTGATTAGCTGTATGCTGAGTAACTGATCCGGGTTTCTGGGTCTTTATTTGAAAAAAAGATGGAGGGGAAGTGTTTTTAAAAATTGAAGAAAGGACGAAAATCTCTTCTTTCGCCAAAAATCTACTTAACATTCATTAATTTGCTTGGGGGAAGGGGCAGGGCAATGGAATTAAATGCAAAGATTTCAACCAAGCGAAACCGTTCAAAAGGAGCAAAAGCGTTTAAACTCTGTCGAAAGAGTAATAATGTGCTAGAAGCTCATGAAAACCGGTCCCTCCCAACCCAAAGCTCCCAAGAGCGGGACTTGTCTGTTGCGCCGATACCTATGGCCGAGAATCTCGGAGCGGGGTCCTCGATAGCACAGGGAGGTAGAGGCTCCTAGAGAACAGGCCCTGGCTTTGTCTCATCCCGCTGTGTTCCTCTCCTCACAGCCTCCTCTCTCACATACTAGGTGCTCAATTAATGACTGTGGGTCACAGGAAGCGAACAATCCGCGTCCGCCCCCATGCCCCAGGCGAATTCTCCGGAACGCGGGGTTTACTCAGACCCACTGTCTCCTCGCGTTCGCTGAGGTCACTTGGTCTCGGCTGCCACAGCCCCGGCAGCAGGAGAGTCAACAAGAAGGCGAGCTTATGGAGCCAAGATGGAGCGGAAGAGTGAGCAGGGCGGCGCGGGACTAGAGCTGGGAGGCCCACCTGACCGCGGCGCGGACTGCCCAGTCCGCGCTTCCATTGACCAGGAGGTCCGCGGAGCCCGCGCATCGGGCGGGGGCGGGGGCGGGGCGGGG
>NC_043715.1:26991979-27042365 GCF_006229205.1 Suricata suricatta | reverse complement strand
CCCTCGAGCTCTTGGCTGCCTGCGGCTCCCTCGCTCTCCCTCTCTCTCCGGTAGGCTCCACCGAGCGATGCGAGCTCTGGGAGACAGCGACACCGCCTCCCGCTAGAGACCTGCCCCCCGGCCCGGCCCCCTGCCCAGCCCTGCCCTGCGCGCGGGGGTCGGCGAAGGAGCCGCGGACGCACCGACGGCTGAGGACCCGCGATGCACATGCACTAGCAGCACCCCCTCTCTCACTCCCTCCACACCCCGCGCCGCCGCCTCCTCCTCCTCCTCTGGCAGCAGCGGCAGAAGGACCCACCCTGCCCCCCACCCCACCCTCCGCCGGCTCCGGTTGCGGCTCCTGCCTCAACTATTATTTTATTTATTTTGGGTCGTGCACAAGCCTCAGTGCCTGCAGCCCGCGACTCCACGGACCGCGGGCGCCTCTTTCCTCGGCCCCGGAGCCCCAGACCCCGGCCACCTTCGCGTCGACACCCCTAGAACCCGCCAGCTGTCGCGAGTCTCCGCTGCTGGAATCTTAGCGGCGGTCTTTTTGGGGGGTTCTGGTTTCCCGACATTTTTGTTTTCGGCCAAGGGAAGGATATCGTGGTTTTTTCCCCTTTGAGCCCAGGCTCTGCTCTCTGGGGGGGGTGGGGGGCGCGCCGAGCCGGGGAGCAGTGCCAGCCGAGTCGTGCGGGCTGTGGCAGGGAAGGGGCCACCATGGGATGTACTCTGAGCGCAGAGGAGAGAGCCGCCCTCGAGCGGAGCAAGGCGATTGAGAAAAACCTCAAAGAGGATGGCATCAGCGCCGCCAAAGACGTGAAATTACTCCTGCTAGGTAAGGACTGGGGCTGCCACCCCCATCTCCCGACCCCAGCCACTCCGCACCCACCTCTACCCGCTCTCCCACCCTACTCGTGCCCGGGGAGACCTGGTTCCTGAGTTGGAACCACTGTGTGCCTAGGATCGTCCACCCTCTCGCATTCCTTACCCCCGTGCCTCCCCCCCGCCCCCCCCCCGTTCCCCTAAGCTGACACTCACCGTTTCCCCCCCCCCCATCTGTCCCAACAGGGGCTGGAGAATCAGGAAAAAGCACCATTGTGAAGCAGATGAAGTAAGTCCTGTGGCCTTGGGATTTGTACTTTTATTAAGAATAATTTTTTGTCATTTGTATTATCTTGCTCATTCCACATTGCTCTCCAGGCCTGGTTTCTGATTCGTACACACACACACACACACACACACACACACACACACCTGGATTTGACTCCCCTCCCCCACACCCACCCTACGTTGGTTCTGGGTCCTCCACCCCAACTCCCCGGAGGGTGTTTGTTTGGTTTTTTTTTTTTGTGGGAGGGGGGAGGGAGGTGGAGTGCCTGTAGTTGTATGAATGACAGTGTCCGCCATATTGATCAGAACATCACACTATTGGCATGATTATGATCATTACTCTTTCTTGCTCTTTGGGTGTATCACTACCTCCATTTCTATCTATGTGCCTCTGTTTCATTCTGTATTACTCTCCCCTCCTCCCTCCACCCCCCCCCCCTTCCACATCCACAGTCCCTTACCCCTGCTCTTCTCCTGGGGCAGTGATTTTGAACTTGGCTAAAACATGGAGGGGACCCAGCCCTAGCCTGGGGTGGAGGATCAAGTGTCTGCTGTTCATGGATTTGGTGCTGAACTGGAGGTTGTGGTTTTTGCCCCCGCCCCCTTAAAGGACTAGGGTTAGGGGAAGGGGCAAATGGTAAGGGAGGGGGTGGATTTCCAAGCAGATGTGACTGGCACAGCTGTATCCAAGGCAGAGGTGGAAGGGGGATCTGGTTGAGGCTGAATGCTTGTCCCTTGTTTCCCCCCTCCTTTCTCCCCCAGCTTCCCGGGCATTTGCTCTCCTGACACTGGCAGTTTTTCTTCACTCTGTGGCCTTTATCAATGTATTTATTTACACTCTGCATAGGCCATGTTCCATGTAATCTACCCACAATGCGGATTTCAGGCCCCACTTGCCACCGCCCCCTTCTGCCTTAGGTATCAGTTTCCCCTCCTAATTAATGGGGGTGGATTTGAGTGATGGTTGAAAATTAAAACAAAATGGGATATTTCTTCTCTATCACACTTTCTCAGTAAGGAACCTCGCCCCTCCTTCCCACTCTCAGGCTTGCTTCTTGCCCCATCCGTTGGGCAATTCCTGGTAAGCCCACAGGCAGCTTTGCTCAGGAGGGGGTGGTCTGTGGGGAGGGGGTGGGTGCCCTCAGGGCCTCCTGGCCCTGCTGCTTCCGTTGGCCTGTCAGTTCGGGACTGAGGAGTTCGTTAAGACCGTTTAGCGAGGATTCCACGTCGCTTTGCTGTGACACCTTCTTGCACACACAGCTCCTAATTAGGGGTTGCTGTGCAGTAAACAAAAATGATTATTTTTCAACTTGACAGAATAGCTGAAGTAATTGCATCCCGTAGGAAAACAATGGAAAATAAAAACCCCTTTGGCGGAAAGGTGGGTGGGAGACGAAGCATGCTTGCGGTTTCAGAACCAAGATGCAAAAAATCTTGCATGTGTAACAGGCATGACAAGCGGGTTCTAGGCGGCGCCATGATGGTAGGGAGTAGCGACTCGGAGACAATCACCCCCCCCCCCCGCGTCTGCTTGACATATTCTTATTTTCGTTCGAGAGCTCCCTGGGGCTTTCTTTGCAGAGGCCCCCTCGGCTCCACGCACCCTCTGAGCCACGGGTAATTTGGCCTGGGGCTTCTTTGGAGCTTGTGCAGCCCAAATGGATGGAGAGGCGGGGCCTGGGGAATTGCTCTTTGCAACAAGGTGCATGTTGCATCTGCCTGGAGCCCTTTCAGGTCGGTAAATGCAAGAGCGCCACCCCTCTCTCCCAAAGGGGGATGTTTCAAAACTTCAAAAGTCTGTAATCTGCAGTGGTGGCCCAGAGCTGGGTGGAAGCCCCAACCACAGGGGCTGGGTGAGGTTTCAGGCGTTGCGAGTGGTGGACAGCGCCCAGCTGAGGCCGGAAAAGTCGATGGGGCTCAGCTCGGTGACGCTCGGCTCGGCTCGGTGCGGGTTGGGCGCGGGGCTCGGAGGGACTCGGCAGTGTTCGGAATGGAGTCGGGCCCTGGCGGAGAGAACCGAGCCCCTTCGGAGGGGGCCGAAGGCATTCGGAAAGGCTCGTGGGAGGTGTAGGAGGGGCGAGAACGAAGGAAGGGGGTATGCTGGAGTCTGCAAATTAACTTTGCATCTGCCAAAGCAACTCCTTACCTGCTTTTCCCGAACATGCCTCATAAATTAGGTTGATTTAATAAGTCTAAAAATATATACTGCATCCCCCAAAGGGTACCTCACCTTTTTTATTCAAAGAGCTGAGCTCTCTGAGGAAATAGGTGTGCCATTTTAAAATGAAAATTCCTAATTATATACTGGGGCAGGAAATCTTAAATGAAGGCTGTATGTATGTAGACTTTCCCGGGAAAGTCTTAATGTGTCGCATTACACTGGGGAAGGGGGAAAGTCAAGCCTTCGATGTTTGAGATGGTTAAATCAGATATCTGAGCATTTCTTCTCCCCCCCCCACCCCCGTACTCCCCACTTCTCTTACTCCAACAGAACACCTTTTTGTGGAATAATGTCAGGCAAAACCGAGGTAAAAGTGTTAATTTTTTTAAACACACCAACTCTTTAGGAAATAGGCTCTGTCTGTTCAAAAGGTCCATCAGAAAGATTTCTGGCCCTGTAAATGTTGCCACAAGGGACCCTGGCATCCTGTCCTCTTGAGGCATTCATGAATGGCAGCTTTTCCTGTGAGCCCTCCAGCTTGGCTTGAAAAAAATCAGATCAGGGCCTTGTGCCAAGCTGGATGCAGGACTTGTTTTATTAACCACAAAATGTGGGATTGGTGTCACTGTATCCTAGTGACAAATTCTTTTGAGTCCTCCCTTGCAGAGATGATTTTCCCAATCGCCACGACTGAGAATCACTTGAGTCAGGAGACCTGTATCGTGGGTGGGGCTGGGCCCAAAAAACTCTAGGTGCCATTTCCAGAAAGCAGTTTTGGACTTGCCTGTGCAGTGTGATTAGTGACCGCCTATCAGGCCATACATCTGACTTGATCTGGATGCCGCTTTCTTTTACCTGGGTAGATGAAATTAAAGAGTTCTCCATGGGTGATGTCCTGTGAGAACTTGATAATTTCCTAAGGGGGCCTCGGGCTTAGTAGCTTCTGTTGGATTGAGAGAAAGAATATTGATATCCAGACATCTCCAGACCCTTTTAAATCAGCGTTTTCCGAAAAGCAAAGAGCCATTCCATTCAGCCCGTTTTCTCATTCATGTTGTGGCGTGCTGATTAGAAGGAACAGGCTTCCATATACGTCACAGTAATTGAAGTTATATGATAAAGGACTAAACTGATGCTGCTTAAAACAAAGTGTTAACCCCACATCAGCCGAGAAATGTTGCAGGAGACTGACCTTTGCAATTCTTTTGCTTGATACATGTTATAATGGGAAACTTCCAGCCATTAAAGAGATGCCGCAGATTAGTCTGTCATTTTAAAAGCCTGATTCTTAGTACTTTATTAAAAGCTTCATTTGAACATTGCTTGCTGGGCTCTTGTTGTTGTCATTGTTGTGGTTTTTTTGCATATGTGATCGTGAGCTAGCGTTTGGGAGCTCTGTGTCAGACAATCCAAAACATTGGATTCAGACATTCAAACTAAGAAATAACGGTCATTGAAAGAGCACAAATAAAATTTTACACACACCATGAATAATTAGGGACCTTTTTAAATATGTGGCATTTAAATAATTTTGTTTATTAGGAGCCGATGACCTCACCTGTGATATGGAGCTCATCATTTTTGCAATCCATGGGACTGTTTTATTAAGACTAATCAAACTTTTATTTTTATTTGTTTTATTTACTTATTTTAATGTTTATTTTGGAGAGAGAGAGAGCACACACATACACACTTGAGGGGGGGCAGAGAGAGGGAGACACAGAATCTAAAGCAGGCTCTAGGCTCTAAGCTGTCAGCACAGAGCCCTTTGCAAGGCTTGAACCCATGAACCATGGGCTCATGATCTGAGATGAAGTCAGATGCTTAACTGGCTAAGCCATGGAGGCGCCCCTGAACTAATCAAAATTTTAAAAGGAGGTGTTAATTTTATTTGATTAACCAAAACCGTTACAAAGAAATCTCTTAAAGAATTACATTTTATGAAGTATGAAATCAATACAATATCATTTTTAGTGACTTCCCATTTTGAACAAATAGTGACAACTGCTTGGGCTACCTACCTGATGAAAATGTAAAATGAGCCGTGGAGGTGCTGTAAGCACCGCAGTTTGCCCTCATTTGAGGTGTTGAGTTCTCTGTGATGTCACGTTCAGGCTCTCTATGTCTGGAGCATTAAGTGGACTTTTAGGAAGATCGAGAGTTAGAAGGTGGCAGTGAGGCGTGGCTTACAAGCTGCTGGCTTTATACATAAACGGACAAAGTAAAATGGAGTACTCAGGACGCGCATTCATTCACAAGGTGCCTGCGCAGTGCCATTGTAAGACAAATGCCAAGATTTGCTTGGTGAAGACATCATTTCTCATACAAATATCCCAGCCCTTAACCGTGGGCCTATGATTCTGAGGACAGACCCTGTTGGGGAAGGTAGTCTTTTAAAACATCACCTCTTGCCAAAAGCTGGGGGCTTCCACGCACCAGCTGGCCCTGCTTTTGTAACTAGGGTGTCTCCTGTTTGGCTTAGGTTCACCGCAAGCCTGTGTTCGTTCAGCACACTGCTGTTCAGCACCTAATAAGTGGCAGTAATGAGTGGAAGGGAATGGCCACTTGCAGCCATTACTCTGTAAAAGGGCAGCCATCTAAAAGGGCATTTCCTGCATCCCCCGCAAGGGTCCCATGGTAAGGCAGCACTCCGGCGGAGCGCTCCTCTTCTAGATTTGCAGACTTGGTATTTGTGCAATCATCTCTTTGGCTGCTTTGCCCCTCCCTCTTCTTCCCTTCTCCATGTTTATTCAAATGGCTGCACCTTGGTCTCTGGAGACAGCATGAGCGCAAACAGAATGTCAGATCAAGTAGCAGATGAGTTCTCCTTTGCTGATGGATGGTGCTCTTTCCTTGCTTACTGTTCACTGAGCTGTAAATACCAGCAGACCTTCCTACCAGAAGAGTAGCAAACAGTCCCCCTGATCACCTCAGGAACCAGCCACGGAACTCTTGAACCTCAGTTACCTGTTGGATTCTGAAGTAGAATCTGTCTATTTGTTGAGGGGGGGAGTAGTGGGGGTTACTGATTAGATTAAATGGATGAGGCCTCAATCGGGATTGCCATGGCTCTAAAGGAATCCAGAATTTCCATTCTCTCTCTGTTAGCACTAGGTTAGATTTATAGTGCTCACAGTGAGAGTACTGTCTTGTTTCTCTAGTACGTGGAACTCCCCAGATTATACTGTGCTGCTCAGTGCACCACATCTGCTAAAGATGGGACAGGATCACTCATATTTCAGCTGCTCACAGTACTCGATCTCTGTGAACACTTGGAGATTTAATCTGGGTAGACGAAGGTCCTGTTTTTCTGACATGTGGTCAGTCCATCTGGATGCGGGGACTTGGTTTGCTGTCTCCTAGGGTGTCTTCAGGCCCTCCTGTCTAATGAAGCTAGACAGACCATTTTCACAAGAGCACGTCGTGATCTGAAAGACAGTAGACAAGCTGGGAAGGGAATGGTTTCAAAATGAAAAAAACGTACCCCCAAACTTGACACTAGCAGAGAACAGCTTTTGATTTTGACAAAAGAAAACTGTATGTATGTGGACACCCGTGCTTCATGAGTTTAAAAACAGTGGATAGCAGAAGAAGAGCGCTTTACCTTACTTAGGAATTGCATCATCAAAAACACCTTAACGGTACTCAAATGATCTCCTTTCTAAGATTTTGTTTAAGTTTGTATCACTCTTATCTTATCCTGTGCTTCTTGCTTATACTATATACGCAATGCTGGTTAGAAAAGACACTGTCCAGCAAATCAGTCATTAGCATAGAGAGGAAGGAGAGGAAGGAGCAGTGGCCTGTTGCTGATTCAAAGAAAAGCTAGTTTCTTTTTGAGAGAAGCAGTTTAGCATGCTTCTCTAAAATGGAGAGCTGATTAAGAGCACGGACTCTGGGGGCGCCTGGGTGGCTCAGTCGGTTAAGCATCCGACTTCGGCTCAGGTCATGACCTCACGATTTGTGAGTTCGAGCCCCGCATCAGGTCTACTGACAGCTCAGAGTCTGGAGCCTGTTTCAGATTCTGTGTCTCCCTCTCTCTCTGCCCCTTTGCCACTCACATTCTGTCTCTCTCTCCTTCAAAAATAAACATTAAAAAAAAAAAAAAAGAGCACAGACTCTGGAACCAGGCTCTGTGGCTTCAAATCTTAGCTCTACCACTAAGTAGGTGTTAGTAACTTAAATAAGTTACTTTACTTTTTGTCCCTCAGTTTCAATTCCTTGAAATAAAATGGGGCTGATAATAAAAATTCCTACCTAATAGAGTTGTTGTGGACATTAATGTAGTATATGAAATGCCCTTAAAATGGCATTCAAGAAATCACTATACAGCTGTCAGCTATAGTTTTCATTCCTTTGATTGATTAGTGGGTGTTCCCTCCCTGTATGAAGTTGTCTTTTCAAGTATGTGGGCCTTGTCTTCCTTGAGAGCCAGCGGGGAGTGCTGTGGTTCACGCTTCTTCTTCCCCTTGGTGCTCTGCAGCACCAGTTATATAATAAACTGTGTTGTCATAACTGATGTGACATTTTTGATGGTGCAGCTGCTTCAGCCCAAGAGGCTGGAGTGATGTCACAAAGAGTGAGAAAGAGCTCTGGACCAGGAGTTAAGGCTGGTGGCTCCCCCCACCCCTGCCTCTCTGGGGGTGCTGTTTCCCCAAGCTCCTTCCCTGTCCTAAGAGGCCCATGAAAACCTAGAACTACTTTCATTGCCAGGGTCTTGAGGTCTTTGATGCATGGTTCTAAACATAAAAACATCATTTACAGATCCATCCTGAGGGGGTAGGGGGTACCCATGAAAGGTCTTTGAAGGCCAAGATAACTGCAGAAGAGCGGCCTCAACCACAAAGCTTTGTCAGCCCAGAAAGTCGTCGTCCTGAGAGGCATTTTGAGGAAACCACCTCTAACCAAACTTTTCATGCAGATGTGGTTCTCAAACCAAAGAAGAGGATCCGAAAGCATCCTGCTGGTAAAAACAGGATGGTTCTGGGAGGAAAGCCCCAGTGACATGTTAGAGGGAAAAGTGGTCTGTTGGTGGCTTCCAGGATCCTTAGAAATGGAGACAGCCTGGCCCCACCAGGGATGGCTGCAGGTGAAGGAGCTTGCCTGGGTTCAGGTGCCGCAGATCCCGGGGTCAGGGGGTTCGCAGACCAGTAAGAAGGGGAGGATCAGCAGAACCGTGTTTTAGTTTTGACTCATTCTCTGATTCAACTCTGGGCAGGTCGTTTAGCCCCTCAGAGCCTTGGTCTGTTCATCTCTTAATTAGAACATGGGCTTTCACCACAGAATCTCTCAGGCCTCTTTCAGGTTCTTAGCTCTAAGATCCAGTAAATGCAGAGAGAAACCTAGAAGCCTGAAATGCAGGGTGGAATAGTGGGAGTATTTACCACCCACAGCTTTTATCTGCTGAGCCATCTTTAGTTCTAATTTTCTTTACCAAGAAGAGGAAAAATATTGTGCTTTTCATAGCACCAAAAAAAAATTAAAGTAAAATAAAATCCTGCAAGGCTAACAGTCAGTGCCCTGAATTTCCCCCCCTACTCACTTAATTTCTTAACCAAGAAGGAAGAAAGAGGAAAGGGGAATAATATGTAAGGATAGTGTTCCATGGCCAAGAATTTACCCTGGATTCTCTGCCTATGTCATAGCCAATTGTCAGGCTTTCTGTGGAAAATTGATACTTTACAGGGACAGCTTTCCTGCACCATAAAACCAACTCTGGGTCACCTGCCTCCAGAGTCTCAGAGCACTAATGTTTATTACATGTTGTAAATTAATTATGTGTTTAATGTATCTGTCTCCTTTGCTAGTCTTGGTGCTCCTTCCTTATCAGAGCTTCCTAAAGCAGGGATGGTGACTTCTTTTTGCTCATAGTACAGCACTGAGCACAATGTCTGGCACACAGGAGGTGCTTCACAAATGCTTGCTAAATGAAGAAAAGAGAAAGGAGTGAGGTTCACAGGAAATGCAAACTCATGTCTACAAAAGCCAGAATGATAACACTGAAAGCCTTTGATGATCATAGCGTTGATCATTTTCAGTCCAATCCATTATCCTCATTTGTTTTGTCACATCATCCTATGGGGAAATACAGTCATCAACTCTGTCTTACAGATGAGAAAGTGAGGTTCAGAGAAATTGGGTGACTTGCTCAAGGTCACACAGTTTCGTAAGTGACAGCAGTATATTCAGGCCACAATTTGCTTAATTCCAAAGCCTATGTCCTTTCCGTTTTAACACTATATGGTCCTTACGAGACCACCACCAGTGTGGACAAAGGAGAGCTGGCAGACTGGGACCCAGCACCCATCAGCAAATGGGTGTCACTAACTTTGGTTGAGGTCATTGGCTGAGAGAATAGCAAGTGCTTGATTGGTGCTGGGTTCCTTTTGGAGGTGGGGGTGGTGGCCATCCTCCCATAAGACATTGATTCTGACACCAGAGTGTTTCCTAATCATCATCTGGACACCTGCCTGTTTCTGTTGCTGCCTCAGAAGTGTGGGCCATTTGTGATGGCCACAGAAAGAAGCTGCCATTGAAGACTTTGGCTTTGGTAGAAGCTGGTGATTCAGAGGAGACTTGAGAAAGACAGGGTAGTGATATATACATTCATTCAACCACCCTTCCATCCATCCATCCATCTTTCCATCCATAAGCATTTACTGAGCATCTACTATATGCTGGACAAATGATGTCATGGAAGTAGAGAGGAAGGTCTCAGTCCTTGCCCTTAAGGAATTCAGCCTAAAGGGAGTTACATGTAAAAGACACTTATATTTCAGATCAGGCAGCCCACTCTTCTACAGAAGAATGGAGGCCACCATCTCTAGGCAGGAAGTTCAGGGAGAAAATGACACATAGGCTAAGTCCTAAAAACTAGTGGTAGTTAGCCAGGTGGAAAAAGGAATCTCAGGGGGCCCCTGGGTGTCTCAGTTGGTTAAGTGTCTGACTTCAGCTCAGGTCATGATCTCACAGCTCTTGAGTCTGAGCCCTGCATCAGGCTCTGTGCTGACAGCTTAGAGCCTGGAGCCTGCTTCAGATTCTGTGTCTCTGTCTCATTCTCTCCCTCTCCCTCACTCATGCTCTGTCTCTCTCTCCCAAAAATAATCATCAAAAAAAGAAAAAAAAAGGAATGCCAGGCAGAGGGACCAACATATAAAAAAGCGCTAAGATATTTCACCACATGGAGCAGGCTGAGAATATAAAATAACTTGATTCGATTAGAGCACAGTATGTAAGAGGAGTGTCCAGAGATGAAGGATGAAAGAGGAGATGGAGTTAGATTGTGAAGGGCCTTGTCTGTTGTGCTAAGAACTTTAGATTTTATTCTTAATACAATGAGATGGCACCAGAAGGTCTTTTTTAAATTGAGGTGTGATTGACAACGTTATATTACTTTCAGATATAAAATGTAATGACTTGATATTTGCGTAAATCGCAGAATGATCACCACAATAAGTCCAGTTAACGTCCAACACCACACATAGTTACAGATGTTTTTCTTGTGATGAGAACTTTCAAGAACCATAGGGTTCTAAGGAAATGGGTGGCAGGATCATTTTTTGCACTTTAGAAAGATCACCTATGTGGACTAGAGAGAGTCATGTCCAGAGGGTAAGAGACCATGTGGAAAGTAATTTCTGTGATCCAGGTGGGAACAGGTTAAGAAGGAACTTAGAGCAGTGGGGTGGGAAAAGGATATTTGGGCAGTGGAATGATTGGACTTATTTGATAATCAGGAGAAGGGGCATTGGGGAGGAGCTCCATTTCAAAGGATATGGACAAGGGGACACCTGCCTGGCTCAGTTGGTAGAGCATGAGACTCTTGATCTCAGAGTTGTGAGTTTGAGCCCCAAGCTGCATGTAGAGATTACCCTAAAAAATAAAATCTTAAAGAAAGAAAGAAAGGATATAGACAAGAGTGAGTTCAGGATTCCTGGTTTGGACTACTGGTAGGATGGTAGTGCCACTCCCTGAGATAGAGCAATGCTGGAGGGAGAGGGAAGGTTTGGGGAGAAAAATGGAGGTTTGTTCATGTTGGTGATTCTTGTGGATCATCCGAGTGGAGATCTCTGGCAGGTAGAGATATGTGCAGGAGGACGTAGGACACATGCGTAGGCCAATTTGGAATTCTGTGGTGCTGTGGGCAGTGGGGGCCATGAAAGTCGGTAACCTTACCAGGCTGAGTGAGAAGGCAGAGGATGCGTCCCCCACAGATGCACACACCCCAGCTCCAGGATGTAACTGTCATTTAGGAAGAGGAGCCTGAGAGGGAAACTGCAAAGGGGTGAGCTGAGGGATGGAAAGGAAACCGGGGTAGAGCAACATCATGAAAGCCAACGAAGGAAGGGGTTAATTGAGTCAGATACTTCAGTAGTCAAATAAACTGAAGACTTACGGGTGTCCAGTGGGTCTGAAACATTGTTGGTGAACTTGGCAAGAGCAATTCCAGTGGAGTGGCAGGAGAAAAGCCAAATTGCAATAGGAGTTAAGTAAGTGATACCAAAGAAGTGGAGGCTGTGGATGGAGACTCCTGGACAAGAAACATGGATTCTAGAAGGAAATGGACAGAGGGAGGCAGGGATGGAGTGAATAGCATTGAGCGAGGGCCTTATTGTTCATTTCGCTAGCATGGTGGGACCTGGATCCACTGAGAAGCAGAAAGGAAAGAGCCCAGATGGAGGGAGATGTTGAAGGTATAGAAAAAAAGAAGTGGTAGAAGGAGCAGAGCCCCAAGATGATGGGCAGAAACAGAGTACGGTTGGGTGACCTGATGTTGACATGAATATGTGTCACCTGCCCTGAGACTGCCAGAAAAACAGTGAGGCTAGGGAGACAGGGAGTACATGGAGGAATTTGGAGGTGGGATGGTGGGGACAACATGTTGAAGGAGTTTTGGCCTTATCCTTTTTACTCTGACATAAGGAGCATTAAAAAGCACCTGTGCTCATTTACTGGCACACACCAAAGACTGGTAACCTTTCTTCCATTCAAACAATTCATTTATTCATTTACCCAGTATTGATCTAGCACCTGGTATATGTTAAGCCCTGTTCTGGGTGCTTGGAGAATTCAGTGGTGAGCAAGTCAAGTCCCAGGGGACTCAGGAAATAACTTCATAAACAAATAATCAAGCACAGTAATTGCAGATTGTGAAAAATTTTCTGGAGTCACACCTTTGGTTAAGACCTTTTGGTGATCACCAAGGGATCCAATTCCTGCCCTTAGAGAGTTGAGTCAGTTGAAAGAGAGACTATGAGAGTTTAATTTGGACAGGGGCTTAGAATTACACATCTCAAGACAGCTAGGTGGAGAAATGAGAGATCAGTGGACACCCGTTATTTGACTCTTCTCAGGCTGTTCCTCTGAGGCTGCCCATCACAGCCCCCTGCCACTTGAGGATAAGAAGTGAGTGTGTGGCTCAGGCATTGCCATTCACAAAATCCCATTCTCCTGGCCACAGTGATTGAAGGATGATACGTGACTCAATCCAAGCCAGACAGAATCCTTTTTTGGAATTTTATAGTCTGTATGAGAAAGAAGCTCTTCATCAAAGAAGGTCTTCACTGGGTTGGGATGATGAAAGCCTAGAGCTGTCTATGACTACGTTTCCACATCTCCAGCACACTGCAGGGAGGAAGTTTGCTTATCATGGGAAAGACTGAGGCTTTGAGAGACTAGGATGTGAGGGTGGGAATGAGAAGACAGAAAGAGACAGAGGAAGCCAGAAGGACATCTGACAATAGTTACTGTAATCTCTGAAGCTGCCTCTGTGGACCTGAAAGTTATGTGAACCAATAAATCCTTTCTTTTACATAAACTAATTTGAGCTGGAATTCTCTCCTCTTCAAGCAGGAAGAAGAAACAGTGTGAGCTAAAGTGCAGAAGCAGTGCTCAAATGTGCAGGGCACCGTCAGGGAGCAGGGAGCAGTCTTACGTGACCAAAGTGTTGGGGTTTTGTGGGAATATAAGAGGAAGTGGTTAGAAAAAATGAGTGGAGCTAAATTGTGAGGGTTCCCTTACTGCTTTGCCAAGGTGTATATACTTTGAATACAGATCAGGGTGCCTTTCCCTCTATGGTAGGGTAGTAGCGTGCCAAGTCGGCAGAGCTTGAAGGGGAAGACCAGAGAAGAGGCTTAAAAGCAGAGAGATTTTTGTAGCCTGAACTAGGAAACTGGAAGGAAGGGCCATGAGGAACTGGGTTAGGAAGAGATTTTAGAGGCATAGTGGGTGAGACCTGGTGTCTGCTTGACCATGGGAAGAGAGTAGATCAGAGGAGTCCTACAAGTGTTGAATCTGGTGTTGGAGTTTAGTGATGACATCAGATTAGAAGGCATCGGAGCAAGGAGGGGGCAGTAGAAGGAGGAGGGCAAGTCAGACCGCAAGCGTGACTTTTGGGTCCTTGAATAACTTTTGTGTTCCACTCTCAGTGTTCAGTGGCCTTCTTAGGAAGTCGTTCTAGCATTTAGAAGAGAGGTCAGGACCGGAAGGAGGATTGAGCTCAGCTGCCGTGCATGGTGAGGCCATGAGAGTGGATGTAGATTCCCTGGGGTGAGTATGCAGGTGCAGAGAAGGCCCCCCTGTTGTGGCGGTGAGCTGGAAACCTGCCTTCCGTAGGCTCTAGACTCCTAAGAAGCTCCAACTGGGAAAAGGCGCTGGGAGTCAGAGGAGCGGAGGAGAACCAGGCCTGCTGGGCGCTCCCGCAGCAGGGACTGTGCCTTGGGCCGTTCTGTATGGCAGGAATGGCAGCACAGTTCTGTTCCCTGGCATTGCCAAGCTAGATAAGGACTGAGAAGGAGCTATGGTGGTTAGTGATTGAGGGGATTACTGGCCTTTAAAAGAGCAGTTTCAGTGGAGGGAAAGGGGGAGGAGCCAAACTCAAGAAAATTTTAAGATGGATAAGTCTGGCCGAGGAGGAAAGAAACCTGAGTGCTACCTCAAGACCGTCCCTATTTAGCTTGGTGGCCCCAGACAAGTTCCGGAACTTTTCTAGGCCTTAGTATCTTCATATATAAAGTTAGGGAACTAGACCAGATATTCCAAAAACTCCTGCTCAGATCTTGAGGTCATAATTTAAATTTTGCTGTCCAACAAAACAGATGTTTTCGTGGCAGAGGAATTCCCTGCCTTCTCCCTCGGCCACCCCCGACTGAGATAATAAATTATAACAGAATTAAGCTTTTAGAAGTCTAGTGCTAATTGAGAAAGAAAACTGGGGCATCAGCTCAGGGAATTGTGGACACCAGTGCATGTGCGTCCACATGTGCTGTTCACTGAGAGCGTGGAGCCCTGTGAGGGAGAAATTTGACTCCGAATGGTGTCAGGGTTTACGAGACCAGAGTCCTATGTTGTTCTTCCCTGGGGAGGAGTGCCAAAGATGTTTCCAGAATGCAAAGACAAAACAACCTTGGGGGTCCCCTCTCTCTGAGTTCACATGACTGGAAGCTAGGGGTTCACAGTGAGCCTGAGCTGGCTGTGTGGGGGAGCTCCAGGCAGGGTGGGCAAAGAAGAGGTGGAGAGACCCATGCCCCAGGAGAGAAACAAGCCTGAGGTGACCAGAGGGCAAGTGTAGGGGAGGTGCTGGCTCTGTCTGTCTGTCTCTCTGCGGCCCTGTCAGTCGGGGGGCTCTGGGAAGGTGGTAGAATAGCATTTGGTTCTGAGTCACGGCTGGTCTTCTGCCTCCCCGCGCCCCCCCCCAGCTCCCCAGTGTACAAAAAGACCTGTCTTTTTTGAACCCTTTCCTAAGAGTTTCAACTACATGGACCCACTGTTCCCTAACTTCTTTGGCACATGTCCATTCATTCTGTGACCACTGGTGGAAGACCAATCGTGCTGGCGCTGAGTTTCCAGGAACAGAGCTCTTAGGAGGACTGACAAGCTCCCTGCCCTCAAGGACCTTACAGTTTTGGAGAAGGGAGATAGTAAACAAGTAAATGAATGAGCAAGGTCATATCAAACAGTGATACGTTCTAAAGGAGGAAATAAGGCTTAAACAGAAGAGAGTGGTTGACAGAAATGAGAGATAGGGAAGCAGGTCAAGAACGACGGGAGGAACAGGGAATAGCAGATGCAGAAGCCCCCAGGCAGAAGTGAGCAGAAAGAAGGCTAGGGAGCTGGACCTTCAGAAAGGAAAGTGACACAAGACAGGATTAAAGAAGCTGGTGGGGTGGGATGGGGTGCCACTGTTCAGGGCCTGGTGGCCATGCCAAGAGAAGCATCTAGACTTCATGCTGAATGCCATGGGCGGTTGAAATACGGGACAACTTGAACTCACTTACGTATCAAAAAGATCTCTCTGCATTCTGGGAAAAGCAGAGCCATAGGGCCAGAAATCATATCACTGGTTTCAGGGGATGGTAGGAGAGAGGAACTGACCACAAAGGGGCGCGAGGGAACTTTCAGAGGTGATAGAAATATTCTGTGTCTTCATCGTAGGGCGGTTGCACAACCATATATGTCTATGAAAACTCATCAAACCACATACCTAAAAAGTGTGAATTTACTGGAATTGAATTACAATTCAGTAAACGTGACTTGTCCAGTGTACATTTAAAAATTTTTAGTAAGCCTTAACAAAATCCCTTTGGCTGCGTTGTGGAAGATGGGGGAGCACACAGGCCTCACACAGTCCAAGCAGTGCTCCCACGGCTGGTCCCACGATTGAGCCTGTATTACATGCTGCACCTGGTGGCTTTCTCATCAGTTTATTGATGTGGGTTCCCAGTTTTCCCGTTTTACTTAGCTTTCCTTTACAATTGGCTTGCGAGCTCAATGTGGGTAGAAACCATCTGCTTCCTTTTTGAGGGCCCATGGTGGATGCTTGTTACATATTATTTTCCTTACATTTGAATGGTGCTCCTGAGTTTACAAGCTGCTTCCACGTTCATTATCACCTTTGGGTCTTACAACAGCCCTGTCGGGCTGCATAGACACCCCTGTGTCCCCATTTTATAGAAACTGACATGAAAAGAAGTCAGTGTAGCAGTATCAGAGAAGCGTGAAATTTGGATTGCTTTGTATGGACTATCGGTGTGATTTTGGGGGAAATCATTTAGTCTCCCCGAACCTCAGTTTCTTAATCATTAAAAAGATAAAGGGCAAACACCCTGCAGATAAACTGTGAGGATTGAACGAGGAAACAGAGCTGAAAGCTCTGAGCACATAGTTGAAATTCACTCAGGGTGGGCTATTTATATCATTTTTACTATCAGAGAAGACAGATTTATTAAAGGCAATGTGGTCAGTACATGATGGAACTTGAGCCCACTTTTTCTGATTTCAGGTGTGTGTCTCCTTCCGCCACATCATTCAGTACATTCTTACTGGTTGGCAATTGATTGGTGCTTGGCTAATTAATTACTCTTTACCAAGTCAGATCCTTCAATGCAGTCATTGATTAATTCAACAAATACTTACTGAGCACTCACCATGTACTCAACACTGTGTAGGATCTGAGGGTGAGCCAAAACAGGCTGCTTCTCTGCCCTGGAGAACAGAGATGCCCTTACAATTAATAAGCACCAGAGCCACATAAGAGGTGGAGGGTGCTGAGGGCAGACCTACATCAGTTTGGTGTGTGGGAAGACTTCCTGGAGGAGGAACACTGAAAATATCTTTTTAACAACAAGAAAGCCTTTTTTTATTGTGACATAAATTAATATACATGCAAAATGTGCATTTGTTTTAAAAGGCAAGCATTCATGTAAGCTTCACGAGGTAAAAAACTCGGATGTTGCTAATAGCCAGGAAAGTTCCCTGAACACCCCTACTCGATCCCTACTACCCTGGTTTTCATGGGGTTTCCTTGCTGTCCTGTAGAGTTTTCCACCTATGTATGTATCCTGTAATCATATAGTTCAGTTTTTCCAGGTCTGGATGTAATTAGAATCATGTTGTTATGTATTATTAAGTCTTATATCTTTCCTTCAATATTGCATTTGTATTATCCATCCATGTTGTGCATAGCTGTAGTTCATTTATTTTTATGCTATATAATATGCTATAGCATTTTCTTCTGAATATTTACAATTTTTCTGTGTGGCATTCACAAATATTTGTATGTATTGATGAATATGCTATATATTATTGACTTCACTACTATATAAATACGTTGTTATTTATGAGCTATGACAATACTATAATTTATTTATCCATTCTACTGTTGATGTGCCTTTGGGTTATTTTGAGTTTTGGGCAATCATGAAGGATGGTGCTATGAACACCCATGTGGATATATATCCTAAGGCACATGCATCTGTGAAGCGTTCTTTGAAGTGGAATTACTGGGAATCCTCACCATTATTAGATAATGCCACATTGTTTTCCAAACTAGTTATTCCATTTTATACTTGCACTAGCAGACAGAATTCCTGTTATTCTAAATTCTTGCCAATATTTGGTATGGTCAAACTTTCAAATTTTTGCCAATTGTATAGGTAAGCAGTAGTATTTCATTGTGCTTTTACTTTACAGATTCTAGATTACTGATGAGCATCTTTTCACATATTTTTTGGACATTGATTTCCTCTTTTGGGAAGTACTTTTGTTACTTTTTAAGTTGGTTTGTACTTTTATTAGTAATTTGTAGGCATTCTTTATACGTTCTGGGTACTAGTCCTTTTCCAGTGTTATCATTACAAATATTACCTCCCATTCTCTGGCTTGTTTTTTCACTTTGTTAATGGTGAACTGTGATAAAAAGATATTCTTATTTTTAATGTAGTCAGAGTTTTCGGTCTTCCCCTTTTTGATTATTGTTTTTTTGTGTCCTATTTAAGAAATCTTTCTTTATCTCTAAGTGATAAAACTGCTCTCTTTTTTCCTCTTTGAAAAGGTTTGAAGCTTTTTTCTTCTATATTTAGGTTTTTAGTTCATCTGTAATTCTTGTATGTGGTATAAGATAAGGGTCTAGTTTTATTTTTTTTCCCTGGGAGATACCTATTTGTGCCAGCATTGCTTATCTAAAAGACCATTTTTTCAGGCCCTGTTCTGTAGAACCACCTCTATTTTAAGTCATGTGTTTATATATGCAGAGACCTGTTTCTTGTCTCTTTAGACCACTCACTGGAGTCTCTTCCTATATGTCAGTGCTATACTGTCTTGATTACTACAGCTTTGTAACATGTCTTGATGTTTAGGTTAGCAAATCCCACCTCTTCTTGTGGGCATCTTCATCAGTGTTTTGTTTTTCTCAGCCCTTTGTGTTTGCATGTAAATGTTAGAATAAGTTTACAATACTAATCAGTTTGAGTAGAATTGACATCTTTCGATTCAACATCTTTAAATCTTCAGTGTTGCTGAGCCGTGAATATAATATATTTCACCACTTATTTAGGTTGTCATAATTTCTCTCAAAAACACTTATATTTCCCACAGAGGTCTTAAATACTTTTTATTAGACTCGTAGCTAGATATTTGGTATTTGCAGTAGCCTGAAAATTGCTTCTTTTCTGGAATTGTACTTAGTATTTGTTGCTGGTCTAGAGAAATACAATAGATTTCTGCATATTGATTTTGTATTCATCAGCCTTCCTAAATTTTTATATAAATTCTAATGGTGAATCTGTAGATTCTGAGGCCCAGAGAAGGGAGTAACCTGTCCAGGTTCCCATGGCTAGCCAGTAGCGGAGCAAGAATGCGTCTGGCCCCCTTTTTCCCATTTCTGCTTCCCAGCGACTGTTCAGGAAGGGCCGGGGGAGAAGGGGGTAGCTGGGGAGAAGGGAGCAACGTGCGGCAAACACCTATTATGTGTAGTGCTTACTACACGTGCGAACTTAGCTCTTACTGGAGGCTGACTTTTGGTTATCCTTACTTTACAGATGAAGAAAGTGAGATTCAGAGAGGTTATTCAGAATATTTGTTCAGGGTCACACCTTGGTTCATCACCTCGAGGACATTCCAGAGTTGGAGGTTTCTCTTTCACCCACATACCAGTTTGCACACCTTCTGTATACGAGTTTAGACCCCCACGGAAGTCTTTGGGCCTCCTCCCCTCAACCAGGCAGTCTCCCGGGCCCCGGCCCCGTGCAGATCTGCCTCTTATAAAGCTGTACTACTATCATCTTCAGACTCACACGGGCCTGCTTAGGGTCGGCTCCGGGGTTGAGCTCCTACCCCAAGTCCTGAGATCACTTTCATCCTGCCACCCTACATGGTTCCCTCCCAACCGAGAAAATTAGTTCACAAGTTGTTGGGTTCTAGGAACCAAATTAGGAGTTGGCCTGGGCATCTTGTCTCGGTCCTGACTTGAAAATATGGCTGGGGTTTTATGACTCTGCTCTGTTACACAGTGGACTAGAGAGAATTTATGGCTGCAGTGCTTTCTGGCACCCCTTCCCCCAATCTGGCTGATTGGGGGGAGCTCCCTGCAAGCAAAGAGGAGGTTTGCTTTTGCTGGCTGTGCAAAGGAATTGTGAAATGCTCTGTTTGTGAACACAGCCCAGCAGTGCTCTATTCAGTGTGACAGCTTCCTACTCTGGAACACACGGCCCTTCACAGGGTGACTGTAAATTATGCAACTTGGGAGTTAAACAATGAGCACTAATGGGGAAAAGGAAGGGACAGACTGAATTTCAGCCTGGATCTGCGGTGGTAGAGTGCAGGCTCGGGCCACTTGGCGATCCAAGGGAGGAAGGTCTTTAGCAATTGAGAAAAGCCAGGAAGTCCTGTCACAGTGCTACTTGTGAGAGTGGGTTTTACTTTTTTAAAAATGTAAATGTTCTTTTAAAACTCTGTTTATCAATTCAGGGAGCGTTTTAGAAACTAGGAGAGACATTTACAAAAGAAAGTAGTCATATGGTGTTACCAAAAGTAATTGAATGCTGTACACAGTATTTAACCTTTGTCCTGATGGCCCCAAGTCATCATTTTTTTCATAGTGCTTTGTGCTAAAAGTCAGCAGTGCCCCTCAGGGCAATTGATGTACAGACTATTTCCCATCCCCTTGCCCCCCTGCCCTGCCCCCATGGTCTTAGAATGCAATTAACTCCACTTTGATATGCTTTATATAATTTTCCTGTCTCTTCCCTTGCTGTCATCTGTCATGTCTTGATGCTTTCTGTGTTCCTACCTCAAGCCTTATTTCCCTTCTCTCGTTCTACTCTGAATCCGTAATGGCCTGGAAAGCTACATGACTGGGTCTGTCACAAGAGTGTGTAGGGGAAGAATAAGTAAAATATAAGTGAGGACCCCCTTCTACAAGTAGAGTACTTGTGCTTTAGTGCCCAGACCTCTCTGCACTCCTCCCTTTTAACTGCATGGCACTAAGTTTGTAAAAATGAGTTGGCAACCGTGAAATGTGCTACAAATGTGCGTGATGGTGAGACAGCTACTGTTGTGGTGCAGCCTGGTGCTCAGAGGTCTTCCTTGTCCTTCATGGTTCCTGGCAGGGTTCTGATTCACAGAAATTGTTGGACAAGTAGCTTCCAGATAAGAGTGATGCACTGTCATTTTTTACAAGAGACGCTGGGCTGGCTTTAGCAGCAGGAGGCTGGTATGAAGACTCTCTGTAGCGAAAGGGCTCTGCTGGGCCCTTTCCGTAAAATGATGTGGGCACACATGGGCACCATGTGGGGTCAGCCGTGCAATCGACAGGGCCATCTCCCAGAATGCTCCGCCGTGGTGGGCATCACGGACATCCGCTCACCTGCCTGAGAGCTTCAGGTCACTTGGCAAAGCAAGGCCGGACCCAGTTGCTCCTTTTTTGGTCAAGACCTGCACTAGCAATTCTTCCAGGGAAGAAGGAACAGGGATTTGGCTGTTTTCAGATGTTTGTAGCCCTCACACTAAACTGTTTGAAACCACTTGGTCAACATGCCCTCCACCAATGTTGTTCAATCATTTTTTCACTCTGCAGATACATATTGAGTGCCTACTGCATAGGGCAGGGGAGTAAGCAATGTGGAGGGGGTGTAACTGTCTGTAACAGTGGTCTAGGAAGGCCACCCTGGGAAGTGAAATTGGGCCTGAGGGGGACAAGGGAGCCTGTCATGTGCAGTTGGGGAAGAGGAAATGCAGAGGCAAAGGTTCACAGTCAGGAGTGTGCCTGGTGTGTGTGAGGAGCCAGACGAGGTCTACACAGCTAGAATCACAAGTAAACTAGGGAAATGGATCCATGATTATTTGGAGAATGGGGTCAGAAAGAAAGCTCCATCACGAACTACTTAGACCTTTATCTCATGGGCATGCAGACCACACACAGACCGTCATTTGCTGCAAACCCGGCTGCTTGGGGGTGAGGGGTGGGATGTCCTGTGTGTGTATGTGTCCTGACAGGCAAAGGACGTTGGAGCCCCATCAGAAACCAAGCAGGTTGACTCTGCGTGGCCCAGGGAGGACCGGTCATTTCTGGCTGGCCTTCAGGAGACAAGCACCGCGAGAGCGTGGGCCGCTCCTTCCTGCTGCTCCCCTAGCCGAGGCGGTCATCGCTGGCCCCGGCTCAGCCGCCTGCTCTGCCACGGCGCTGTCCCCAGACCGTGAGCCCTGAGGCTTGACCAAGGACAGGAGGCCGTCCTACAGACCTCATACAGGGTGGCTGACCCAGGTGTGGCCTCAGCCTTAGACACACACGGCGAGTGAGCATGGTGTCGGGTGCAGATTCCCGGGCAGGTCTCCTCAAGCACAGCCAGAATGTTCCATGTATACAAGTGAACATGTGTGTTATTATGTTTATTTTAATGGGTTTTAGGGCAAAAGGTCCCTAACACATCAATACCATGGTGTTACAGATAATTATAGTTTAGGATGAAGTTAAAGTAGCAGGACGTTTTTTCCCAAAGGCATAAAAACCATGAAGGTGGCCAAAAAGATGTTTAGGTAGTGCTATCCTCAAGCCTTCCGTCATCATGGAAGTGCTGATTCTGAGCACGCCTTGCCCTCTAAGGGACGAAAGAGTGCCTTGGAAAGGCTCCCCATGTCTGTCACCTTGGGGAGGTGGTAGCAGTGTCTCTGTCCCAGCCCCAGGTCCACACGCTGCCCCACTCAGTCGTCTTCTCCTCCACACTTGCCCGGCACACAGGTCTGGGCCTGGCCTGGCCTGGGCCCCCGTACTACCGTTCTTGCTCAGCCTTCCTTTGGGTGTTGTGCGTAGCATCTGCTCAGCTGTCTTCCAGAAATTCCATTTTTGTCCTTCGCCATCCTGCTCAACCACTTCAAATGGTTTCCTTTCACCCTCTGCATTGGGTCTAAACCTCGGCCTTAGCTTCAAGAATATACCACAGTCCAGCTTACCATACCGATCCTGAGCTGTCTCTCATTCTGTACACTCACTTGTCTCTAGCATCCCCCCACAGCCACGCCCCCTTATTGCCTCTGTGCTGGGCGCCAAGGCAGGCTTCCCGTCCTCCTAGGGTGCCAGCCCGGCCTGTGTGGGCCGGCTCAGTTCTCATTCGCTCTGGGGGCCAGGAACTGCACTCTCTGAGTTCCTTTGTATGTGGTATCTGCACCACAGCATTAGCATTTTTAAATATGCTGTCCTGGTCCCAAAGAGATCCTCCCTTTTTTTATCTGGTCACAGATACACAAGTGCACACACTTGCACAGGTACCGGAACAGATGTGCTCTCTGTGGGCCTGGCAGAGAGCCCTGCCCCTGAGCCGTTTGGAGAGAAGCACCCCAGCCTTTGTGTTGGCCCCGCCTCGCCTGAGTCCTCACCGAGCCACCTGTCATCTCTGTGACCCTGGGCAGGTAGGTTTGAGGATGATGTGAAATGGTAGAAAGAAGAGAGCTCCGTATTAAACACTAAATACACATACACTTGGTATAAGACTTCCTCTTCATCTAGGCTGTAAACCTCCTGTAGAGGGAACCCCGATTTGTAATCATTTCTAACCTACCAGCCAGGTAGGTCTGAGGTGCACAGGGACCATTCGGGGTAAATTTGCATAGTAAGTAAGTCAAGCAGCTCATTTACACTGCTGTGAGTTTTCTTATAGATGGTTGGGCAGAGAAGTTTTTGCAGTGCTTATGTGAAACTTCAGTGTGCATACATGTATGTATTATTTGTATATTTAGGTCCCCAGTGGATTAAGAACTGCTGGGCCCGGGACGCCTGCATGGCTCAGTCAGTTAAGCATCTGACTCTTGACTTCAGCTCAGGCCATGATCTCCTGGTTTGTGAGATCCAGCTCCGCAGCTGCCTCTGTTCTGACAGCCTGGAGCTTTCTTGGGATTCTCTCTCCCTCCCTCTCTCTCTCTCTCTACCCCTCCCCTGCTTGCATATGCGCGCGCGCTCTCTCTCTCTGTCTCTCTCTCTCTCTCAAAATAAGTAAATAAACTTAAAAAAAAAAGAATTGCTGAGCCTGCCACATCATAGTTTTAATTGAGCACTTACTGTATGCAGGGAGAGGGAAGGGCTCTGCTGCTCCACTTGAGGAAACCTACATCTCTGACCCCCCCAGTCTCCCTTCCTCAAAGCCTAGGCCTGTGCCTCAGCTCCCTTGTCCTTTACACCTTCAATTTGCCACTCATTCCAGCAGGCACAAGGGCCAGAGTTAAGCAGCAGAGGACTTTGGGCAGGACTACAATGCTAAGCCTTCCCACTGCTAAGGGCAAAAACCTCAAAGAAGTAATATCTTGATCTAGGCGGTGCTTATATAAGCTATACATTTAATCTAATCGAATCCATGGACCTATACACCTAAGATTTATGTGTCTTACTATATGCGTTGTTTTATATATATTACTATATATACCATTTCTCAAGCCTTTAAAAGCTGGTTATAGAATTTTTTTTAAACAAAGGGCCTGGGAAATTATACAGTGCCCCTCTGAATCTACCAGCCTTGGGAGAGTCTGATACTGTGGGGAGCAGGTAGGGGTACTCAGAAGAGGAAGACAGGCCCAAGTCCTGGTTTTCCCTGCTCAACTACCAACATCCGCCTTCTGTGAGCTTCCTTCATCTCCCACATTCACAGCTGCAAGTGGAGGACTGGGAAAGGATGCCCCGGCACCCACATTAGAGGCTCCAGACTGCCAAGCACCTAAGTTCATGAGCACAGCCCTCTCTCTGACACAAACCTTCTTGCCACTGGGAAGCACAGGGATTCATGTTCTTTCTCTGCCGTTTGCTGGGCTAGGAATTAGCAAGCCTTTACCCTCTCTGAGCCTCAGGGGGTTCTTACCGCCTGTAAATTGGTGATAAGACCTGTGTTGGTCTTAAAAGGAATAGCAAATGAGATCATGGACACGGAAGTCTCATAGGGCCACAAAACATAAACTGTCAATAATGTGCATCCCCAAGCTCAGCTCATTCCTCCAGTGTTTGAGGGCCCAGGTTTTGAAGAGCAGCAATGCCCCGTGGTTCAGTGTGCAGGCTCTAGAGGCAGCCTGCCTTGGGTTCATTGGTCCTGGCCCTGCCACATACTAGCTGTATGACCTTGATAAGCCACTTACTCTCCTGGTGCCTCAGTTTCCTCCGTTATAAACTGGATATTATGACAGCACTTGCCCTACAGGGTTGTCCTAAGAGTTAGAGGAGTTAATCCAGGTAAAGAACTTTGCTCAGGGCTCAGTTATGTAGCTAATACTACCCTGCACACGGTTGTCTGCTGGGCCTTGCGAGGACATCCTTATTGAGCTGAAACTGGGGACAGAAAAGAAAGTCTCATCTGAATATAACTGCTTTGTGCACTAGCTATATTTTCCATGACTTGGGACTTGAGACTGATTATTTGCTGTATTTGGTAAGTTTTTTCATCCTGAAACCTTTAATCTTTTGAGTTTGCTTAATAAATAAAGGCCCCCCTGTGACATGTCCTTGCCTTCACCGTTTTGCTGCAGCATCAATTGTGAGCTCTCTGATTTACAATTCAGCAAAAAAGTGACAGACTGGGTCTTCTTGCTCAATTCAAGGTGATTGCTGCATAGTCATTTTTAACAGGACACCAAATTTAGCTAAATGCTTGCAGCAAGGTAGTGTGCATATTTAGTTCTATACAGGCTGAGCCTCTACATCTTCTGTGAGCCTAAAATTCCCCATACAGCTGACATAGTGGCCTCTGTGCTGCCTATGGGGGGCAGGGGACCCCTATCATTAGAGTCGAGTGTTGACCCTTTCTTCATCCATCTTTTTATTTAAAAAAATTTTTTTTGTTTGTTTATTTCTGAGAGAGAGAGACAGAGTGCGGGTGGCAAAGGGGCAGAGAGAGAGGGAGACACAGAATCCAAAGCAGACTCCAGGCTCTGAGCCATCAGCACAGAACCGGATCGGGGCTCAAACTCAAACCGTGAATTCATGACCTGAGCCGAAGTCGGATGCTTAACTGACTGAGCCACCCAGGTGCCCCTTCATCCATCTTTTTAAATGAGTACGTGTGAAGCTCTTGTCTGGAAACTGTATGGACCCCAGAGAAGTGGGGCGGCCACATTTGTTGAATGTCTGCCAGGTACCCAGTGTTTTACATGCATTAGGATTATTTGGTCATCAGACATTATACCATGAGTTAAGTATCATGACTTTCTTCATAGAGAGGAGAAAACTAAAGCAAGGCTAACTCTCTTGTCCAAGTTCACCTTCCTGGGGTGTGGCCAGGATATCATCCCGAGTTTTCTAGGACCCTTTGTTGCACTGTTCCAGGGTTATCATTCACATTGTGTTATTTATGAATGGTGCGTCCAGGATCTTTTTTTCTGAGTACCTTCAAATCAAGTGGGAGAGAGAGAACACATAGGTAAATAATAATACCGGGTAAAGTCTGGCAAGGGGCCAGAATGTGCTGTGGTTGCTCCTAGGAGGGGAGAGGCACTTACTCAGATGGAGGAGGGAGGCGCCAAATAGCTTGTAACCTGAGACCAGTTCTGTTGTGTTTCGCATTGTGATCCAAATGTCTGATGCATGTTTCTGATAGTCTAGGAAATGTCAAGAACAGCTAAGAAGCTGTGCCTAGCCCCAAATGGGTTAGGACATCTTCTTACATGTCTCTCTGTGGCTTCCCTCATCTTTTCCTCCCTGCCTTTTTCAGGAGATAGAAAATGTTGCATTGCATTAAGTAGGGCTGCTGTCTCCCCAGGCTGGATGCCCAACTGGTTCACACAGTCCTGAGTCAGGAGGTGACTTATATCTGGGCCTCAGATGCTTTTCCTGGTAGATAGGGATGGACCATCACCCAGCCTTTCGGTTCTTGCAGAGATGTGAGTTGTAGGGAGGTACCAGTGTCAGTGGAGAAAACCAAAGCAGAGCATTCATGTTCTGCTGCCTACCTAAGTTTGGCAAGAAAGATTCTAGCATAAAATTCTTGTGTAAAATGTGAGATGGTGAGACCTGATGGTGAACTTGGGGCCCAGCCACGCCACCCACCATCCTAACTGGCCCCACGGGCCACTCGAGAGTGGCGTTTGCTCTGTTCCCAAGAGAGCTCAGCTGCGACTCGCTGACGCTCTGCTGCCTGATTCCCAGGACAGGCCCCAGGTTCCACGCATCTGGCCCTGCCTGCCTCTCCGCCCCTTCCCTTGCTGGCAGCCTTGCCTCCGTGTACACTGACCATCCTTCGATTTCTGACGCAGGCTCTGTGTGCTCTCTCAGCCATCTCCAGGCCTTTGTCCACTTTGTGCCCTGTTCCTGGAGCCCCTTTGACCAACTACCCTGCGTGGCCAAATCGTACTCACCACCCAGGCCTCAGCACAGATAGGACTTCACAGAAGCCTTCTCTGAACCCATAGGCCACTGGTATTCCCTCGCACACTGAACAGATCTACCCACTGCTCCTTCTATTATCTTTTCTTTGCAGGTATACGCCTACACCTTTTTTAAAATACGAAAGACACCACTTTGAGGGAGTGTGCTCAGTTGGAGTCATTCCTTGCCCCCACCCCTAAGCTACATCTCTGAGTTGACCCATTCCAGAGAGAGGCCACTGCACCCTAGGGACACTTTTGAGGGGGAGGGGACATATTTATGTTTTTATTCAGGAATAATCAAAATGTTTGACGTACCGTTTTGGTCCATATCATATTATATAAGCAGTTTGGCCCTGCTCCCTCCCTCGTCCAAAATCCACAGATGCAATTTGCATCTTAGAAATAAATAGCAGCTTCCCCACGGGAGACCGGGGAGACCTTGAGACTCAGCCCAAAGAAGGCAGCCTACTTACTCCTCCACCTAACAGCCATGGTCCAAAGGCAAGTTACATCTTTCTCTTAAAATGTCAAGGACATTAAATGTCCTAATGTCAAGGACTCAGTTGCCTGTGGAGATGTTAGTGCACTCGGGGAGCATACTGGTACCTGATTACCAATTCTTTCCCATCCCATGGGTCTTGGGTTGAAACTACCAGTCTGGGTTAAGGTCTGCTGTGATTAACCCTCCCCTCTCCTACAAGCCCCAGTTTAGGGAGGAAGTTGCTGCGTGGCTGAGAAGTCAGCCAGGCTTGGGAAGCTAAGGTGGCCCATGGCGTCTTTGCTCTTGCTCATACCCTCTCACAACAGAAGGCTTCTCAGAAGTCCCCTTAATTGGTCAGATCATCATGATTGGAATTGTCTTCCAGAAAGCCAGAGGTCTTCCAAGGCTTCTCTTTTGTAGCAAATAATAGGAGATCTTTCCTTCTCCCACCCTATGCCCCATCCCCCAGATAAAGATACTAATGCACAAGGAGGAAATTTAACTTTCTCTAGGTCACACAGCAAACTAGCAGTCAAGACTTGAACCCATATCTCTTGACCCTTTATGCAGGCCTTTGTCCATTGCCATGTTCTGCTTTTTATATGACCCTGTCATGACTTCCTCTGTTCTCTGGAAGAGTCCTAAAACTCTCAACCTACAAAATAGCCCCTTCAAAAGAAGCATCTGGAGGCATGTGCTAAAATCCCCAGAGCAGAGGGGAAGCCTGTGTTGCAGTTCCCATCAGTATGGTAAGCCCCTGGTGCCTTGGGCTCTCTGACGTCTGAGAATCTAAATTTCCGAAACTAGAGAAGACCCTTGTCAGTCCAAATATCCAGCAAAGCAGAAGGAGATTGTCTATCTGGCTGATGCTGAGAAACAGTGAGACTGGAATCGGAGTCCCAGAAACATGACAAGGGCAGGAGTTGGAGGCACTCACTGACAGAGCTCTTCCACATCTCTTCTTTCTGTGAAGCCTCCCCATGGCTCCTTGGACAGCTGTGTGGGCCTCTCTTTGCAGGTAAAGGAACTGAAGTTGGAGGCAGACCTGGGACAAGGGCTCCGACCTGGTAGCCCACCCCCACCTCCTCTGTACGCACTTCCCTCCCCCCATGAAGACATCACCGTGAAGGGTATGGTGCTTTCAAACATCACTTCACTAAGAGCCTACTACAGCCAGGTTCCGTGATAAGTTCCAGGCTTTGGGAACAGAATGGTACTTAACTTTCTCTTGCAAGTGTTCAGAGCCTCCTGGAGAAGGCTAGGGCCTAAAACTGGGGTTGTTAATGTCCCTCACGTCACAGACCCTTTTGAGAAACTGATGAGTCTCCTCAGAAAGATGTCCCTACAGTTTTTGAATTTGAAGAAACACTGTATATGCAGTCAACAGTCTCTCAAAGGCAGCCCTGGACCCACCACACCCTGCCTGGCGTCTGCCTGGATCACAGATAAAGAAGCTCTGAACCAGATAATGATATTATAGCCTTGTTCCTTGAGAAGAGTTGTTAATTCTCCGAAGACAGCTCGTCACAGTGAACAGAGCATGGGAGGCTGGGTGTGTCTTTGTGACCCTCATTATCATTTGGGCAAAGTTGTATACGTGCCCATGTTCCATAGTCTCTGACTTGTTGTCCCAGGGTTGGGGAGGAAGCCAAGGCATAGAGAAGGGTGACCAGCACCAGAGCCAGCAATGGCGTTCAGAGAGAATGGAGACGTGGGACCCAAGTACTCTACTTCTGTGGGGGGTGGCAGGAGGCCAGATGGGATGTAGGGGAAACTTAGGAAAAGAGCCCAGAGTCAAGCACCAAAGTTTTGCAATGGGATTTCACAGAGTTTTTAAGAGCTCAACTTTGAGATGAACAGGAGGTTTAGAAAGCCTTTATAAGGTCTTCCTAAGTGCTGCTGACAGCTAAGAGTGGCATGCCCCGGAGAGTCTATGATTATCTCACAGGAGAGATCTGTATGGGAGCCTTATTAAGAACAGAGCATGTCAGTGGGAGGGAGGAAAGGAGCAGCAACGTGTTCACAGCTCTGGAGGGCAAGTGAGGCAGCCTCCTTGGTTTGCAACGTGCCTCACAGTCCGTTTCGTTATTTCTGCAAAGACCCATGAGAGTGGCAGAGAATCCCGTGTGCCCCAGAAATTGCAGGACACTAGGCTTGCCGTACATAGCAAGAGGTAGTGGGCTGCCCGTCTGAAAATGTCCTTAAGATAAACCCTCGAATGGGCCTGGGGTTTGCCCCTCTGCAGCCAGGGTGGTGTGACAGTCTAGATTTGAGTGTGCTCCTCAGAACCCGGAGCCCTACCGTTCCCTGGATTGGTGGCCTCCAAAAAGGAGCATAAAAGCTGTTGCCTGACGGAGTGCTTACTCCCCTCACGTGTGCTCCCAGGTGCAGGGAGTTCCAGCCAGCCCGTCTGAGCACTCGAGGCGCACTCTGGAGCCTGGGAGCCCGAGCTTCCACGTCAGGTGGAAACGCAGAAGTGGAGTGAGCCAAGGACAAGCGCAGGAGACAGATCCTGGGAGAGCAGGCAGTCCAGCCCCTTCATTTGACACACGGGACAACAATGTGACATGGCTCTGCTGCCAGACCTGTGAGAACTGCTGAGGGCGATAATAATAGCTAACATATTCTGAGTGCTTGCTCTGTGCCGGGCCTGGGGAAGTGATGGCACCTTACGTGCCATCTGTGAGGTGAGCGTCATAGCGTGGTTGGGTGTCCACGTTATACACAAAGGCCCTGCAGAGGATGTGTGCCCTCAGCTCCCGTTCCTTCTGGGTGTCCAGTGCCTTCATGTATCAGTTTCCTATTGCTGCACTTCCACATCACCACGAATTTTGTGGCTTAAAACAATACACAGGTTTCACCAGACTAAAATCGAGGTATTGACAGGCTTCGTTCCTTTCTGGAATCTCTAGGGAAGAATGTGTCTCTTACTCTTCTAGATTGCTGACAGAATTCACTTCCTGGTGGTTATCGGAGGCCTCTTTTCTTCCTGGTTATAAACAGAGCGCTGTCCCCGGTTTCTGGAGGCTGCCATCTTCCTTGGCTTGCAGTCCCTTTCCTCCATCCTCAAAGCCTGCGTTGACAACTGGAATCCTCTCCGTTGCATCTCTCTGGCCCCTCTTCTGTCATTGCATCTCTCTCTGACCCACTTGGGAAAGGATCTGTGTGATTAGATCAGGCCTACCTGGATAAGCCAGGATAATCTCCTCAGCTCAATGTCCATAACCTTAATGACATCTGCAAAGCCCCATTTGCGGAGCAGGGTTGCAGGGGGTCAGGCGGATTAGGGTGGGGCTCTTTGGGAGGCCATTCACTATTCCCTTACCACAGTGAGCAGGAAGAGTGCTTGACTCCTTGGTTTTGTTCAGTAAGGAAGATGAGGGTACCACTTCTGGAATGCTCCTATGAGCAGTGAACATAACCGGCATCAGCAGAGGTCCTGACACAGTGGTAAGTGTTTGCTTGGTATTAGCTGGTTTATGGTTGAGTAAACTGAGACTAAGAGATGTGATGTAACTTGCCCAAGGAATAACATTCAAAACTCCATGAGAGAAAAATGTACATTTCATTTATCCCCCATAGCACCTAACACAGTGCCTGTCCAGAAAAGATGCTCAGTACATGTACGTGGAATGAATGACCAAGAACCAAAAAGAGAAAATGACCTGTATGAGCACTATTAGGCTCAGAGAATGTCCGAGATGGAAAGAACCTCAGTCCAAGCCCCTCATTTCACAAGTGGAAATCAGCCCAGTGGACAGGGAACCTGCCTCAGGCGTCCGGTAATGGCAGAGCCCCAGAATGTAGCCCGTGCCTCCCTGGCCAGTCAGTATGTCTTTCTCTGTGCCAGGCTCTATTCACTTCTGTAGGGGTTTCTAGACCCTGTGGTCCTGGCCAAGCCAGACGCAGTGCATTGGGGCAGTGGTTTTGACTCTGACCCTGGCCCCTGGCACAGCCTTGGAGAGAGAAACTAGCATAGAAGACAGAGCCCCCACACTCTCTTCTTAGAAGTAGCCTTTGTCAAGGCCTATCTGAAGCTTGTTGCTCAGGCTTCTGTAGATTTCTAGAAGCAGCTCCCCAGTAGAACACAGCCAGATGCCTGATACCCAGTCATAGTTAGGGCACTTGGGCATAGTGTACCCAGTTCACTTACAGCATTATGGGACCTTGGGCCATTTGGTTCCTTGGGACTCAGTTGCCCCATTTGTAATCCATCTAGACATCTCCAGGGTCCCAAGTGACAGCCCTGGATTTCAGGCCCCTTTCAGAGGGATGGTTCAGAAACATTCACATCAGCCTCAGACAGAGATGTACTGTTGTCCCGAAGGCTCCCTGGCTCTGCTTAGGCTGAACACAGCTTGGCAGCCCATGGGATCGTTCTGGACAGCTGCTAGTGTTCCCTATCTCTGCGAGAGCCAGCTAAGGAGGGACGGAGTAGTGCCCAGTGTCTGTGGCCCCTGAGGCTGTGCCAGGCTGCCCCTGACACGAGGCCACCACAGGGAAAGCCATTATATTTCTGTAGAGCAGAATGTGGCGTATTCCCTGTCTCGTGGGAATTACAGCTTCATCATTGTGTCTGATTGTGTAAGGAGAGTTGAATAAACTCTGAGCTGTTCCTTTCTAGGCAAGAAATGTCAAATGTCACAATGCCGGGGGTACCAGGTAACTTGTTGGAGGAACGGAAGATGTGGTGCGTGGTGCTGTGAAAGGGGAACTAACGTGTTCCTGCTGTTTGCCAGCCCAGGGCTTGGCACGTTTGCACATTGCCTACTTTCACTTCAGTCCCTTGGGGCAGGATGGTTTTTTTCCCCAGTTTTACAGCTGAGGAAATGGAGGTGGGTAAGTGGCAGCCCTCCTGGTCACCCAGAGGGCACTGGCAGGAATCATGTGGGCTCTAACTAGTGGAATCTGAGCTCTGTTGGCTATCAGGTCAGCGTGCAGGTGCGTGCGTCCAGTCCAGATCTGCAGGGGCTGGAGCCGCCTTCCCTGCCTTCCGATGGAGGACGGAGTTTCTTCTAGCAGAGAGGGAACGGGTCAAACAGTGGTGCGATAATGACAGCCCCAGTCATTGGAAAGACAGAAGACACCGAGGTGTGCCGTGTGTGCTGTTCTAGACACCAGTGACGTAGCCGTAAGGGCAAGAGGCAGAGTCCTTGCCCCCAGGGCGCCGCCGGTCCACTTTCAGGAAGACACACAGACACAAGTAATAGATGACAGGCACTGAACGCCGTGAAGAAAACGAGAGAGGTGGATGTGGTGATGGAGGCTAGCTGGGGAGCTACTTGAGCTGAGGTGGTCAGGAAGCCAGCCTTTCCTTAAGGAAGGAAATCTTGGACCCCAGTGATGAGAATGGGCAGTCATGCAAAGACCTGGGAAAGAACTTTCTAAACAGGAAGAACAAAAAGACAGAGACAGCGATGAGCACATGATGACCCGGCGACAACCCAGTGATAGGAAGGCTACCAGGGTGTGAGGGGTTGGGGGAAGGAGGCCACAGCCCTGGGAGGAGCCTAGGGGCCGTCAGGTAGAAAGTGTGTTGAGAAGCCTCTGGAGGGAGTGAATTAGAAGAGAGATGTGGTCTGATGCATACTCACTCTGGCTGCCATGTGGAGGACAGGCAGGGGAGGAGCAAGAGGGGAGCAAGGAGACAGGGAGAAGGCCTCCAAGTCCTCCAGGTGGGTGGGGGGGGGGTGTCTGGGACCTGGGTTGTGGACATGGATGTGAGAAATTGCTGGAACTGAGCAATATTTGGAGTATGATTTGGAGGGTGGTGTGCTGGGAAGCCAGTCCAAGTGGAAGGGAAGCCATTTGTACAGTGCCAGTTTCTGTGGTGTCCCATTCCCACCATGCACCAGTCTGACGGCAGTGGTGCCCAGCTAGCTCTGGGGAGCCAGTGCGAGCCTGCTCCGGCACACTGTGGTTCCGCTGTGGAGGGCCAGGAGGCACGAACTTCGGATCGTTCCGGGACTTTGAGCTGAGCGGCTCTGCGGTGGTGATGACATCCACTGAGGTGGTGAGCGAGGATGGGGCAGTGGTGGGGCAAGCACAGTTCTGCTCTGGCCATGTTCATTTTCAGATGCATATTAGACATCTATTTTACACATTCTGGGCATGTGCATACTTCATCTCATTTAAATGTCAATCCTTCCAGTAATGGAGCAGTTGGTGGTTTCTTCTCCATTTACAGACTAATAAAGTGCAGATAAAAGAGGCTAAAAACTTAACCAATGCTGGACAGCCACTAATGGCAAAGTTGAGTTTGAACTTAGTTGGGTTTGTTTTCACTCCCAAGAACCTAACTGTTGTACACACCACTGCCTGGAAACCATGCCGTCCTCGGCTCTACAATACCGTTCGGATTTAGAAAGTGGGTCTTGAGAAGGTTCGGGAGCAGCTTCCAGACCAGAGGTTGCAGATGGTGGCCAAGAGGCCATACCCCACCCTCAGCTGTGGTGAATTCAGTACGAGTTGTTTTTGTTTTGTTTTGAAGGGGAGCTTTTCTTGTTTGTTTCATTTTGGTTTTTTGCCTTCTATGGCATTTTTTCAAAAAGAACAAAGAAAGAAATGCCATTGCTTTAGATGGTTGTGTGTTTGTTGGCTGCCACCTCTGACTGCTCTGTCCCCCCCACCCCCACCCCCGCCGTCACCGCCTACCTGCAGGCCACATGTGCAGCATAGCAAGATCGACAGGAGGGTCTCACCCTGGAGGGGGCTTGACCACGTGACCCTCAACATGCCCTCCAGCTGGAGGCACTTTCCAGAGTCAGGGAGAGGGTCTGGCCTACCTCCGTCTGGACAGGGTCATGTACTCCAAGTGCCACCAGAGAGCAAAGTTCCCCCGGGCCTAGTCTGGGCCCAGCCAGGCTGCATTAGGATAGGTGGAGAGCACCTGGGGGGCAGCAGGGCTCCCCAGACCTCTTAGAAGTTGCCCCTTGTTAGTAAAACACGTTTAGGTCTATATCCTTAGTATATGTAATTATATTCTGTATATTAAAATGCTTAGGGACAAATAGAAAAATTAACTACAAATTACCGTAACTAGAAATGTTAGTGTTTCTCCCACACCTGTGGATCAGGGCTGTGTGCCCCCTCCAGTTCCGCCCCACCCTCAACCCAAGCCTGCTGGCCCGGGACTGGTGCAGCGGACGGGCCTGGCTGGTTCTGAGTCCCAGGTCTGCTCACTAGGGTGCCACGTGCTGTGAGCCCGTGTCCTCACCTCACGGCCCCACTCCCTCGGGTTCACACAAATGTCTCTCTCTTAGGGCTTTTCCGGCCATCATACTGTTACCACCTCTTCTCTTTCCCTGCCTTTTATTTCCTGCAAGTATTACTACCCTCTGACATGTTTATATGTATTTTTGCTCATTATCTGTCTTTCCCCGTGCATGCTCCATGAGCAAGGATCATCTCTTCTCTGCTGTGTGCCTGGCCCATAGAAGGAACTCAACAAATATTTGTCAATTGAATGAATTACCTTTTCTCTGTATATCTGAATGCTCCTGAGTGAACCTTTGTGATGGAGGAGAAATGAAAAATGACTTGAATGCTCAGAAGGAGGATTAAGAGGCTAGAGGTAGAATCATTTTAAGGATCGGCTGCTTTGTTGGAAGACATCATAGTTGTCTTTACTGATTGTTGGGGGACAGAAGCTACCAGGAATGGGATCCCTGCTGACTACCAGGTACTGTTCTAGTAGGTGAAAGAAAGACAAGAGGTAAAAAGAAAGAACTTAATCTTCACAATAACCCAATGAGGCAAGTTTCATTATCTCAATTTTACAGAATTAAAGCAAACAAACAACGAAAGAAACACTTGGCCCAGAAACTCAAGTGAATCTCACTGGAAAGTGCCTAAAACCATGGCAGGCCCCCAGTGAGTCTCTGGGGAATGGAAGAGAGCCCCACTGTTTATGCTCCTAAAGCTTCTTGGGCTCTTCGACCGAGTAGTCCTCACGGAAGAGGGCTGTATGCCCAGGGAGGTCAAGGACATCACCTGAAGCAGCCTACCTCGGGCCCAGAGTTTCTGTGACATCTGGCTTTTTATTCTAAAAGCTCATGTGAAATTCATATCACAAAACAAACTCTTCTTGTTTGTTTTTACTATAAGAGTGATGCTTTTCATTATTTAGCTACTTACATTACATAGTTTAAAAAAAAAAAAAACCCTCCACTAGAGCTGCTGTTCGTGGGTGGTAAGCTCCTGGTGTGAGTTTTATACACCAGGAGTCGTCCAGCCCAGTGCACAAAAACCACAGTGGGGCCTGGCCTCTTCCGTCCCCTCAGCGGGATCTCGTGCCGCTTGTCCCTGTGTAAACATGGCTTGTCCAGAAGAAACGGGATGTTCACTTGCAAGCCCGGGCCATCTGTTGTTTCAGACCTGGATGGTGGCTGCACCTGGGCAAATGGGGCCTTCAGCAAACAGTGCCTTGCCCAGCCCCCTGATAAGGGCTTGCCTCTCAAGCAGATTTTATAGCTCTGCCCTTCATCCCCAGTCAGAGAGTGGGTGGGGAGAGAATGAAATAGCCCTGAAGCTGTTGGAATAGCCTTTATGGTTGGTTTTATATAAACCAGAGGTCCAGTGTGGTATGTGAAACAGACCACAGAGACTTGGCCTGCCAGACTCTGATGTCGGGAGAGCTAAGGGCCTTTGGGAAGGGACCTCTTTTCAGATTAATGCTTCAGTGACGGAGTTTCCCATCACCTCTCTAAGGAGAGAGTGACAGCATTCCTCTGGCTCTTGGATGATGTTTCTTCAGTCTGCGTGTCTTTGTTTGCCTCCTTCTAGAAACACAACCTATGCATGTCTAGAGACACACAGTGGTTTACAACTGGAAGGGCTCTTAGATTCCATTCAGCTCACACATTTCACAGATTGGAAACTGAGGCCCTGCCCCACCAGGATCTGATAGATCGTCCACTCCATGGATATATCATGAAGCCAGGGCCCAAAGACGCAGCAAGAGGCAAAGACAATGAGTATACTCATGTTTTGCGTCCAAAACAAGATGCACCATTACCTGGGCAGTTTGGCTTACTCTGTCTCTGAAGGACTTGGTTGGTCCATGTTCAGAACCAGCCCAGCCAGGTCCCAAGCCTCTGAAGCCCAGGGCTGCTGGATTGGGGAGCCACTGGGAGGGGGGCTCAGACAGACTCACTCCATCCATCTTCTTTCAGGTCTCTACCCAAATGTCACCTCTTCCAGGAGGCCTTCTTTTAAAATGAGAGTCTGTCTTTTAAAATAGCAAGGAAAAGAAATGAATATCTCTCTGATTTCTGAGCCAATTACATAAACCAGAACATAGGCTGTGAGTCCTTCGAAACTCACCAAGCTTGATATTAGGCACTGGCATCTGAAGTCACGGGTTTTTGATCCCCTGGTGGCCCAACCTGTATTTCCCAAAGGGCCTGTGGTCCTCTGAAGCTCAATACCCTTACCCCCAGCAGGGCAAGGCCCTCAGCAGGGTAAACCTGGTCCCAGGAAGCAGGTGTATCTCAGTTACAGTGTCACCCCATGCTGCCTGCCACTGGGTGACAGATTATAGCGGAAAGACATTGTGGGAGCTAGAGGGGCCCTGGGGCCATCTGGTCCATTCCCATCTACTTCAGAAGGGTGAGTGGGGCCAGTGCCTGGAGTGGGTGAAGGACCTACCTAAGGGCACACAGCAAGGCAACAGCAGAGCCCAGACCAGAACCTGCTGGTTTTTTTTTTTAATTCATACTTTACTAGTGTTGCTCTTTTGATGCTTTCTCCCTCCTAGAGCCTCCCCTACAAATCATCATCATCATCATCATCATCCCCAAAACCTTGGCAAGGGCTTCCCGATGCCTGCTATAACATGACTCACCCCCTTAAGCATTATAACTCTAAGGTAGTTGCTGGAGAAGTTCAGACATTTTTGGAAATGTGCCCAGTGAGACAAATGATATTTCAGGCTAAAGAAAGTAGCTCCAGTGGGCTAGGTGTTTCCCAAGTTCATGTTCCTTGGAATTCTGATTGCATGAGCTTTTAACATGTGTTCTATACTTCCTCACAAAATACTTGTAAGGCAAGTAAGTCTTGAAAATCCTGCCTATTAAATCCCAGTCTTGAGAAACACAATAGTCTTTA
Source organism: Suricata suricatta (assembly GCF_006229205.1). Taxonomy (NCBI): domain Eukaryota; kingdom Metazoa; phylum Chordata; class Mammalia; order Carnivora; family Herpestidae; genus Suricata; species Suricata suricatta. The sequence continues at coordinate 27,004,914 of NC_043715.1, read as the reverse complement.
GCATATTAAAGGCTCTGAGAAGTTCTGTAGTTAAAAAAACTCCCAGCAGCTCTTTTTGTACAACTCAGTTTCCCACACTTGTTTGACCTCAGAACTCTTTTTGCATGAAAAACCGTAGGCCTCTCACAGATCTGGTCTCCTCCAACCACAGACCAACTATATCACTTACTCAAGTTAGTAGCCAAGTTTTACTTATTATTTTATATACTCCTGGGTTTTTTCTTTACTTTAATAGTAAATATGTTGGAGAAAAAACATATCATGTTAGCCTCCTTAAAGGAGTCTTCTTACTTAGGCAGACAGAAGAAAGCTTCACAAGGACATCTCTTCTTAATATACTAATGATTCTGTTTTTATTGTCTTAAGACAGCCTACAGGCTCTTTCTATTTTGTGGGTACAGCCAAACATGTCCTCTACACAAATGGCTCTCAAGACAAGCCAAAAAGAATTCACCATCAGGAAACCACATCAAAAATGCTCACATTTTGTGGGAGGCAGAGTTCATTGCAGTTAAGTGGGTTTGAAGGCTGCCGTGACCAGGGAATGTGATTTAATCTGGCTATAGTCTCAGTCCCCTCACCTGTTAAATGGGGTGCCCACAGCATCTGCCTAAGACTGTGTCAAGGATTACATGAGATCCATGTTTAGCATTTAGGATGGCGTGCAGTGCAGTTCCAACACTTCCTAACCACTGACCATTAATATGAATACCACTAGAATGAAAGCTCTGTGTAAACATCAACTTTGTTTTGTTCACTCCTGTATCCCCAGTGTTTAGAGCAGGGGCTGGCACATAGTAGATGCTTAGTGAAGATTCACTGAATGAGTGAGAAGATGAATGGATGGTCTCCTCTGTATGGACAGCAAGGCACGTTTCTGAGAATCAGATCCCAGCTGAGCAGGCACCAGGTTAAAAGGGAGCTGCCTTCTGCAGGGCAAGGCTTTGGCGTCCTCTGCCCTGTCCTCTCTGTGCATCACTGGGGAGCCAGCACCCCAGAGGATGCAAGTCATGGTGTGGAACTCAGAAGCAGCACGTGAGGCAATTTCCTGGAAGGTGACAGTGTCATCTGAACATTTCAGGCCTCGAGGTTCCAAGCCTTGTGGATTTCTATTCCTGGTTGTTGCATGCAGGTCTGTGTCTGCCCCAGCCAGAGAGTTGCCAGCATGAGAGCCACTTACCTTTGCAGTATCGCAGGGATGGTGTTGCCTCTGGAGCCACTTTCCAGAAAGGGAAATAGTCCTCGCTGTCAAAGCGGGACCAAGAGCCCTTTGGCCACCTTAGCATTCTTGCCCCCCACCCCCCTCCAAGGCTCCACATTCCTTCCTCTGGGGTTTACACCACAACATGGCATGTGAACCCTTAGCCTGCTGGTGTTGGTTTTATTTTCTCTTGAGGAAACAAAACCGAGGCACTAGACCAAAATAAGCAGCCCAGATGCTATGCTGACCTGGCTCTGCTGGGAAGCTGTGATATTGATTTGCCCCTGGCCTCCCTTTGCCTTCAGTAACCTCGACTCTGCCTGGGATACCTAAGCTGAGTGGTTGATTCCACTCGATTACGTGACAGTGTGTGCATTCAGACACCTATGCCCACGTTGTTTATTGATAAAGGAGCCAGGTTTTACCTAGACGTTGGTATTTTTAAGGACTGTGAGTGGCCCAACCCTCTGTGTCTCTGGTGATGTCCCAAGGAGACTCTACCTGTCTCACCCTCTCTGGCTGGAGGATCCAGTGGCAACCAATCTAGAGAGTGGCAAAGGCCTGAACAAACTTGTGTGACCAGCCAGATTCATGGCCTTAGCCCTCTGGCCCAGAATGTTCTTCAGCTGGGGATACTTACAGTTGGGGAGGGATGCATATCACACTGATCTTTGCAGAGGGGTGGACAGAAGTGCTGGAGGCCTGCAGCGGAATGCTGTCCTTCAGGAAGCACAGCAGGAAAGAGAGGTTAGCTGTGATCGGACAGGCCTGAGATTCCTCAGCCTCTCCCATGGGGTTCTAACAGCCAGTTGGGAGAGATCTCACGGAAGACAAAAGCCTGGGTGAGCCTGTGAACTATTTCAGAGCTGACTCAGCTTTTCCTAGTTCTGCAGCTTCCATTTGCCCCAGTCCCTGGGTCATTTGCTTCTCATATCCAGAGAGCCTTCTCTGAGAGCATGGGAGTTCTTGAGGGCACATGGCTCAGAAAAAGACCAGCACCCCCCCATCCCCATCCCCACAACACTCTGATTCTAGTGACCACAGTGGCATTGCAGACGGTGCTTTCCAACTCAAAGATTCCCCCCAAGAGAGCACATTCTAGCCCTAACAACTGAAAAACGAGTCTGCTTCTCTCCCCATGGTCCATGGTCTGGGTCCGAGACCCATTTCACTTGGGGTGACAAGTACATGGCCATCTACAGCTGCACTGCACCTGGTTGTGAATATTCAGCCACCAGTTTTCCCTGCAAATGTTATCCGTGTTCCCCCAGCTCCCCCAGGGAGTTTAAATATGAGTCTGGGTGCTTGAGATCCGTAAATGACACCCATTCTCTGGCCAGGCAGAGAGGCTCACAGCTCTGAGGGTGCAGTTGGAGACGGGAAAGGGCATAAGGTTTGTGCCCTCTTGAGGGCTAATGGTTGAGATGGGTTATTTCTTCTAATGTGTGACTCCCTCAAAGAAATTCCAGGACTTCCCTCTAATCGCATGTGGTGTCAGGATGTCAATAAAAGGCTCAGTCCATGTAGATCATCCAGAAACATGAAAGATTTAGAATCACAGAGGAGTTAGGAACTTTAAGAGAGAAAAAAATCGTGTATCCCCCGCCCCCCTACACACACACACACTGGGCTGGAAGCCTGACAATGGGTTTGGATCCTACAACTCTGGGACCATGACCTGAGCTGAAATCAAGAGTCAGACACTCAACTGACTGAACCACTCAGGCGCCCCTCACACCACCCTTTTACAAAGGAGAAAGCTGATGCCCACAAAGGCCACAAGGGCACCCAGCAGGTGAATGGCCTCTACTCTGGAAGCCTCTGCCATCTGTCATTTTCCCCTCAGCTACTGAGGTGTCCCCTCAGAGCACACACCAATCTAAAACTGGTCTCCAAAGACAGTGCTCATGGTGGGATGCTTGCTAAGAGAGAACCTTCACTTTCATGGGTCCCTGGTGGAGATGTGGAGAATGCCCAGCCTTCCGCAGGCCTTCCTCCCTGACAATTCTGCTCTGCAGGCTGCAGCCTCGGTGTCCTTTTATCCTTTGACCACATCACCGAGCTCTATCCTGGGACTAAGAAAGAGCCCTGCCTTGCAACTGGCCTATTGGACTATGATGAATGTGCACTGACTTTGGCAAGAGATGAGATACTGATCTTCATCACTGGGCCTGTGTGCATCTCATGGCCAAATAGGGAGGGAAATGGAATGGCACTTTATGTATAGGACTTGGCAAGTCTTTGTCATCGTCACAAAGAGGAATCAAAACTCCCCTGTTTTCACCCAAGATGGTGAGTCTGAGTCATGGTGCATTCTGACACAGGGAAGCTAAGCATCGTTCTCAAGGTAAAGACCACGTCAGCCCAGTCTTTGTTTGGGTCCAGGCAGTCATTCTCGGTTCTGCTTTATACGTAAAGAGGAAACAGTGTTCTCCCATCATTACTTCTCAGATCTTTGCTGAAGATGCCAAACTGGTTGACATGTGCTGGCAAATCCACATTGATCTCCTCTGAAGAGAAGAAATGAGTGGTATGGGCCATTCTGGCTGTAGTTGATACTGAAGACTTTTAGTCCATTGAAGAGAAGGGAACCTATGCTAAGTTGTATCTTTTCTGTCTGCCCATCCCCCCCCCACAATACACACACACACACACACACACACACACACACACACACCCCCACTGATCAGTTTGAATCTGTGGAGTTCACTGTCAGAGGTAGACTGAAAGAGAGGAAGGAGAAATAGAAATGCCCTTCTTAGGGACCTTCGAGATTCCCAGCTATGATTTCCAATAGCTCTGAACCTCACTGGTCCAGGCCAGGGTCAGAGAGATGAAGAAGTTCCAGCGTTTGGTCAAACTGCAAACAGAAGTCCTGACTCCCAGTCCAGTGCTCCACTTTAGTGTACCATTTACTTCTGTCACCTGGAGTGCTCTTTCCAGGCTGGTCCATGACTCCCCAGAGCAAGCTGGTCTCGTGGCATTATAATCACACCAGCAGCTTTGTTCTCAAACTCAGTGATCCTCTGTAATCACCACACACCTTATGGTGTTGAATGGCTTTTGTTTGTTTCACAAATCCAGACTCACCAATAGAGTCTGAAGTTTTACCACCATTAAATATTTTCAGATTCTGAATACATTCTGGAAAGGTCGTCAGAAGGGCTTTCACCAGTGGCAGTGTTGGTGGAGCATGGGGGTTTATACATGTGGATACCTGTGTCTGTGACACTGCTCACTGCTGGGTCATCTTGGAGAAGTTTATTTCCTTACTCTGTGCCTCCCTTACATCCCTTACCTCATCTATAACATGGGGATGATAGGACCTAATTTATAGAGTCAGAAGGATTAAGTGGAATGCTGGTTGCATGTAAAATGGATTCAGAGAGTATTTGCCATCATCATCTAAAACATCACCATCATCATCAGTTTATTCTTCTCTCTCGTTTTTGTTTACATTAGTCTCTCTTATAGCTGTAGATAATATCACCTAACACAAATAAATATGAAGAATCAAAGAACTAAAGAGTAATAACATTAGCCTGGTCGGGTCTGTGCAGTCATTCAACAGATAATTTATTTTAAGCACTTACTGTCTGCAAGACATAGAGCTGTATTTTGGGGTGAATAAGATAGAGGCCCTACCTCCACGAGTCCCATCTCTTGGAAGGGAGACAGGCATTGAACGGGTAGTTACCAGTATGCACAGTGTCACCACGTGGATGCCCTATACTGACAGATGAAGGAGAGAGAAGAAATCATGCATTCTGGTGGCCACCCCACTGTTCCAACCAGAAGAATGCAATGATCTCCCTGGAAATCAGTCTGTGTAAATTTAACTCTAGAGGGAAAAACACAGCCGTTCCATTTCCAAACTGGAATTCTCCCCCCATGTGTTTTTGGGAAGCACAGATGCCTTGGCGTTTTCCCTCTAACAATAACAGAGATTGTTCACAATTATGAATGGTTTTGGTTGACTTCAGCTCCAACAAAACCATGAATCATTTCATAACTTCTGAAATTGCAAAGAAATAACAAACACTCTGGCTCCAGGGGAAAAAGAATGGACAAGTTATGGAGCACAGAGTCATCTAAATTAAAACATGAATCCTGTTTTGTTTATTTAGTAGCTGCACATTGCAAGGCCAGCTGGCAACGGATAAAAAAGCTAAGTTCAGTATCATGGTACCCGAGGGTGCCGCTCGTTCGTACGGTCTCATCTATATAACCCATAACCAGCGATGATACAGCCTCCTTTCTTCGGTTTTCTCAAAGCTTTGAGCCCAAAGCATTATTTTGTACATTTTACCATGTTCTAAGTAACTGAGAGGGAGAAGAGGTGCACGGACTGAGTCTCATGTGACAGAGGGTCTCCACCATGGATGCCATCACAGACACCCACGTGCATATACACCCTTACGTGGGAGCACTTTTTCCAAAAGGCTTATTGCATCCTTCTTATACCTGGCCATCAATAGAGGTTTTTAAAAGGTGGGACGAAGAGGGTCACACTTCCCTGACATGTGACAGCCGATGGATGAGGTGCCAACGGGGCCTAGGATTTGAGAGACAGGCCAAGATACTGGTTGGCAGCTCCTTCTCTTCTGTCTTAATCAAAAGGATGCATTTCTTTTTCTTAAAAAAAAAAAAAAGGTGCATCCTGGCCAAAGACACCCAGAGGTCCTTGCCCATGCATGCATTCAGACGCACAACGAGGCTCTAACATCTCAGAGCAGAGACCAGGTTGGGAGGTCAGGGCAGACGTATGGTAGCAGTGCCATAGTCTCTGAATCTTGCCTTTCAACCTAGTGACAATTTTTTTGGGTAATGTTAGTAATGTCAGTGTAGGTATAAAAGTGTGTTGAGGGGCCTGGGGGGCTCAGTTGGTTAAGCGTCCATCTCTCGATTCTGGCTCAGGTCGTGATCTCACAGTACGGAGCCTGCTTGGGATTCTCTCTCTGCCCCTCCCATGCTAGTGCTCTCTCTCTCTCACTCTCTCTCAAAGTAAATAAATGAACTTTAAAAAATGTTGAAAGGCCCTTAATTTGGAAAATAGGTTCCAGAGAGCCACTGTTGCCCCGAAACTGTGCTTCTGCTCCTGGTCTTCTCCACCCCGAGGGGGACAAGACAGATGGCCCGACGCTCCGACCCACGGCTCCAGCGTGCCCTTCCACACACGCATTTATTTTTCATAACATTTTTGTTCACAATTGATACTTGCTTACTGTAGATAAATTAGAATATAAAGACTAAAAATGGAAGAAATTCAATATCATCTGTACTCCAACCAGAAAACCAGTTAGCATTTTGGTGTACATATTTCCAGACTTCTTCCAATGCATGTGTATGTGTCTTTCAACAAAATTTAGTATCAAACTGAACACATAACTTTGTTATCCCTCCTTACACTTTTTTTTAAGTTTGTTTATTTTGAGAGAGAGAGACAGAGAGAGTGAGCAGGGGAGAGGTGGTGGCGGGGCGGGGGGAGAGAATTCCAAACAGCCTCCACACTGTCAGCACAGAGCCTGACGCAGGGCTCAAACTCATAAACCACGAGTTCGTGACTGAGCCATCCAGGTGCTCCTGCCCCTCCTTACACTTAATATGGAACATTTTACCATATCAACAGATACAACTGCATGTCACTTTGCATGCTACGTGGACCTCTTGAAAGATCTCTCCTATTGTTTCTCCCTTCTTGCCATTAGAGAAAGAAACAATAGAAAATGCACTTAACTGAGCCCCTGGGTGGCTCAGTCAGTTGAATGTCCAGCTTCAGCTCAAATTACGATCTTCCGGTTTGTGGGTTTGTGGGTTTGACACTGACAGTGCAGAACCCACTCAGGATTCTCTGTCTCCCTCTATCTCTGCCCCTCCCCTACCCATGCTCTCCATCTCAAAAATAATAAATAAATAAACATTTTTAAGAAAAGACGGGAAGCACCTGGGTGGCTCAGTCAGTTAAACATCTGACTCTTGGTTTCGGCTCAAGTCATGATCTCATGGTTTGTGATTCGAGCCCCCTGTCAGGCTCTGTACTGACAGTGTGGAGCCTGTTTGGGATTCTGTCTTTCCCTCCCTCTCTGTTCTTCCCCTGCTTGCTCGCTCTCGCTCTCTTTCAAAATAAATAAATAAACTTAAAAAAAATAGTCTTAGGAGATAGTTTAAAAAGAAAATGCTCTTTACCATTGCATCAAAGACTCACGTCTTGGGCACCTTTGAAAGTTTTACAGTGGCCGATCACAAACAAACCGCCTGAGACACTTCCCCCTCTGAGTTGTAATTATGAGTACACTCAGTGCATCAGCCATGAACCATGGCCAGGGTGAAGGCCAGCTCTGTAAAATGCACCGCCAGCTTTGGCACTATGAATACCATGGGAAATCACCATGGTGCCACTCAGACTCACTGAGCAGGTTGCCTCTGCAAAGACAATGCTTTAATAGAACTCCCTTTGGTAATTAGATGCTTTAATAAAGAGCAGCCAGGTCCATGTTCCCTTCTCCAGTTGAGGCTTACTGCGGCCGGAAAAACCTTCTGGGGACAGAGAAGTTCCTGGGGACACACCAGACAGGCCCTGTCCCGCTAGCTGCTGAGCCAACAAGGACTGGTTAAGATGCTACCAGATAATAATATCTGTCCCCGTTTGGTACCTATATCGAAGAATCTAAGACGTCACATTCTTCTGGTTTTAATGAAGAACTGTTTCAATGATCAGTTACAGAGATAATTGCTGTGTTAATTATTCTGGGGGAAAAGTGAAGAATTTTCATATTTAGAACAGATTGGCTAATGTGAGAGCTCACTACATACAGTCCAGGTACCAGACCCTTCTGAATCCCATTGTGAATCACCACTGAAGCCTTCAGCCGCGGTTGTCTTTCCCAAGGTGGATAAATAAGATTGCTGTGTATTCACTAAAAGACAGAAACAGATCGCATACGGCGTCTTAGGGTAGGCTGTGGTGGTGCCTTTGGACGAGAAGGGTCTTAGCAACTGTCCTTGGGCCATTCAGAACAGGAGTTTTGTCTCCACAAAGGTAGGTCAAGCTTTTGAATGAGAAGAACAACCGTCATTGTCTCCTGGGACTGCAGAGGGTGAACAAGTGGTCTGGAAAGTGAAGCAGGAGGCCTCAGAGAACACACCCTGGGCTCAGGGCAGGGGCTCACGCCGGCCCCTCGTGGCTGAGGAAGCGATGGGAAGTGCATCTGAAAGTCTCCTCAGCAGCCGCTGGGCAAATGGCCTCTCGCTGGTTCCGGCTCAGTCTGTACAGGGCTCAGGAGTGGTGCCAGCCAGGCATGGAGATGCTTTGTCTTGTGGACACCATTCCCTGGACCTTGCTTGTCTATCTGGCTATGGAAAGTGTTCTGCTGTTCCCTGTATCCAAATTTAGGTTGGCCGCCCATCACTGGGCGCCCTCTCTATTGCCTTACCTTCTTGTGTCTGTGGGGGAGGCAGGTATGAACACGATAGTAATTTCACCCCGCATGGTAAGACCAGTTCTCACATTTCCCTAAAATGACTTAGTTTTTTGTCTCATGAATCCATCCTGGCCCTGTTTATATTTGATGGTGGGTCTCAAATGTGTATACATTTGAACATGTCAGTTTGATGGCATTTCTTCTGTTGTCTCAGACTTTCATCTGGATCTCGTATAAAAATCTAGTTTTCCCATGTCTGTAGACCTTTGCCAGTTCCTCCATGAAATGCCTACACAACACTCTAAGAGCTGTGTGATTTGATCTTGGTTTAGTTGGTTGGTCTAGATTGTCATTTCCTCTCTCTCTCCAAGCACAAGGCTACTCATGGCCAGGTACTGAGGGGGAAGGTTGTCCACTGTGAAGCGGGCCAAGGTGTTCTCAAGTGGGGCCATCCTTCAGAGCCCGAATGTGGGAGGAGTATTTGGAAAACTGAAATAGGACAAGTTCTGCAGGGGCTCCGGATTTGATTTGTCTTGGCCCAGGATGGCCAGGGAGAGGACAGAGGATAGCCAAGGCAAGAGGCTTCCAGAGGAGCAATGCTTCGTCCAGGAAGGTGGCATTGGCTCCATGCAGCTCTCTCTAGGGCTCTGTGCTCTTCACACTCTGCATGCTTGGTGGCCCAGGCTCTCCTCGCTGCTTCATGGAGCAGGGGCAGACCTTGAAAACTGAGCAGTCCTGCTGCTGCACCCACCAGGAGTCCTGCCGTGCTCCTCTGCAGACCCTGCAGTGCCCCTGTGGAACTTCTCCCAGTGAGTCCGGAATACCTTGGGTGGGTGAGGATGCCCAGAGCCTATGTTGTAATTCCCACCTTCAGGGAATGCCAGTGTGATTGAGCAGCAAAGCCGGCGGGAGGTGAAGCATCAGTTCTGAAAACACTGTCTGAGCCTCGTGTGGAACACTGAAGGTGCAGGCGTGACCGTACATACAGCCCACTGTTCAATCACTAAGTGGGAGGAAGTGAGCCCCTCTTCTGTTCTCTTGCAGTCCTTCTGATCAAGTCGAGGAGAGAGTTCCAGTTGGGCACTAAGATGTTTTTAACATCCTCCTCTAAGGCTTGCTATTCTTTTAACAGAGCATTTTATTATATGGTTTTGTTTCCCTTGTATTTACTTTCATACTTATCTCCTATTTAAAGCATATAATACTGACTTTCCATTTAAGGCAACCATATAAAATTTCTTTTTTAAATAATAAGATATATTTGTTTCTGATATATATAGAATTATATTAAACTATTAAGCTAATCAAGTGTGGTGGTACATGGCCATGACCAAAAATCATGAGGGTGGTCCTTGAGGGACTAAAATTTGAGAAATGCTAAATCAGGCCTTTTTACCATGCATCCTTCTTGCCAAGGCAGCTGAGAAGGCATTTTGATTGGGTGTGTGTGGATTATATCACTCACAGGAGCTCCCGATTACAGGCCTGGGAGCTGAACATGAGCTGAGGTCGTGCTAGTGCTGGCAGAGACCCTGGCCTTGAGCTTTAATGGGAAGCCACACTTGGGAAAATGAAAAGCCCTGGACGTGGGGGTCCCTTGTACCATATCTGGAAACAGCCTGCATACAGGGTGGCCACCACAGGCGGTGAGGCTGTGGCAGTCATTCAGTCCCCTCTCCTGCCAGCCTCGGACAGCCCCAGGGACTGCAAAAACACTCATAAGAAACATGTATTGAGCTCTTACCATGTGCCGGCGCTTCACATGGGCTATCTTATTTACTTCTCATAGTGCTAAAAGGTAATAGTAGTGGTGGTCATAGTAAGATGAGGAGGAAGAAAAATATGGGGAGAAAGTTAATATTTATTGAATACTCTCCTCAAAATGATCTGCAGATCCATTGCAGTGCCTATCAGAATCCCAGGTGCCTTCTTTGTAGAAATTGACAAGCTGATTCTAAAATTCATGTGGAATTTCAAAGAACCTAGAATAGCCAAAATCTTTTAAAAAAAGAGAAAGAAAATAGGACTTACCCCTTCGTGTTTCACAACTTACTACAAGGCAGCAGTAATCAAACAATGTGGTACTGGCACAAGCGTAGACATATAAATCAATTGGAATAAAACTGAGAGTCCAGAAACAAATTCATGACATGTATGGCCAACTAATTTTTTTTATAAGAGTGCTTAAACCATTCAATGTGGGAAGAATCGTCTTTTTCAACAAATGATACTGGGACAAGTGGATAGCCACATGCCAGAGAATGGTGTTGGACCCTTACCTCACACCATATATAAAAATGTTCTCAAAATGGATCAAAGACCTAAATGTAAGAACAAAAACTATAAAACATAGGGCTGCATCTTTATGAGTTTGATAAAGGACTCTTAGATGTGACACAAAAGCACAAGCAACAAGATTCAAAAACATAAATTGGACTTTGTGAAAAATAAGTTTTTGTGTTTCAAAGGACATCATCAAGGAAGTGCAGACAACCCAAAGAATGGGGAACATATTTGCAATTCATATATCTGCTAAGGGATTTGTGTCTGGAATATATGAAGGACTTTTACAATTCAGAAGACAAATATCCTAATTTAAAAATGGGCAAAGGATCTAAATAGACAGTTCCCGAAAGGTGATATACAAATGGCCAATATGAAAAAATACTCAATATCATTAGCCATCATGAGAGTGCAAATAATAAAAACCACTTAACAGTCACTAGGGTGCCTAAAATGAAAGTCAGATAACTAACATTGGTCAAGGATGAAGAAATGAAAACTCTCATGAACACTCCTGGGGTGGGGTGGGGGACAGAAAATGATGCAGCTGCTCTGGAGAGCAGTCTGGCAGTTCCTCAAACACTTGTACTTAAGAGTCAGACTCTGTGGTCTGACACTATGATGTTATGATCAGAAAACAACCCAAAAAGACAAGTGGATAAACAAAATGGGGTACCTCCGTACCGTAGGATATTATTCAACCATAAAAAGGAATGAAATACCAATACAGGCCATAACATGGGTGAACCTTAAAAGCATTGCACTAAGTGAAAAAGTCCAGTCATAAAAGATCACATACCATATGTTTTCATTCATATGAAAGTCTAGAATAGAGAAATTGGTAGGGACATAAAATAGACTGGTTACTTAGGTAAAAGAAGGGACATGGGAGGGGAAGTGATAGTTAAAGGTTCCAGGGTTTCTTTCTGAGGTAATAAAAATGGTCTAAAATTGAGTGTGGTGATGGTTGCACATATTGGTGAATATACAAAAATTCATTGGCGAATGGTATGGTGTGTGACTTATATCCCAGTAAGGCTATTAAAAACGTTTATTGAGCACTTGCTAAGTGCCAGGCACCATTCTAAGCATTTTACCTATATTAAGTCATTTTATTTTTACAGCCACCCAATGTGGTATGCCTAATTATATGACTATCCCCCATTTTGCAGCAGAAGAAACTGAGGCAGAGTTGCCTGAGGTACTATTTTTAGCCAAGCACATAAGGAAAACAAGGCACAGAGCTTAAGTGCTGCCTCTTTGATCGTGTAGCAGGCACACAGTGGAAAGAGATTGCAGTCCGGCACCAGACCCTGCCCCACTCTTGGCCACTCACTGTGCTGGACTAGCCAAAAAGGCAAGGGTCTCTGTCCTTGGGGAGTTAGTGTCTACTGAACACCCCAGAAGCATTGTCTGGATGACCATCTAACACTGATTCATGCAGACTTTAGTTAAGGGGCCTGTTTTCTCCTCTCTTGCGCCATGTCTTAGGTGGATGCAAGAGGACCCCATCCTGGGGTTTTTGCAGGTAGCAATGCAGGTCTGCGGACAAGCTTTAGCATTAAAATAAATAAATAAATTTCTAGCAGCGGTCCTATCTGTGAAAAGGCCTCGCAGGCTAATGAGACTGTGGAGTGTCTTTGCTCTTGGCTGGAATTACATCCAACCAGGGCAGTAACCCTGCTCACCTCAGGCTGATGAGGAGCTCTGATTAGCAGTTACATATCTGGCTCTGCTTAGCAAGAATAAGAAACTGAATCCTTCACTGCTTGAGAAGGGCTGTGTGGTGCAACAAGCCTTCATAGCCTGTTTTCTGGGCCACTTGGTGGGAGAGGCCAGCTCTCATCTGGAGGCCTCTACCTCTTTGTCAGACTGATTCTCCAAGATCCTTGGACTCCCATGGGACTTGCGCTGCCCTGGACTCCTGGCTTCCCATGGTCCCTCAGATCCCAGCTGAGGAGGCCTCTTCTCATCACTCAGGAGTTCCCTGTGGAAGGCTGGAGCCAAGGTGGCGGGGGGGGGGGGGGGGG
>NC_043715.1:26903344-26991879 GCF_006229205.1 Suricata suricatta | reverse complement strand
TAAGCCAGATTAGGAATAATTGAGGTACAGGCTGCACCGATGGCCCCTCAGGTCTACTCCAGCACTAGTGTTCTATGTCACTGGTTTTCAAAACCTGTTTTACTAAAATGTTTCCATTGTGTAAAACAGTGCCTTTGGGATCAGCCTATGCTGGAGTCTAAAGACAACTGAGCCAAAGAGAAGCCATTGAACAACAGTGATTTATTTTTATAGATGAGGAAACCCTTTTGGTTTGTTTAAAAAGATGCCTCATTTACCACTTATTGGTCTGGGGAGATGTGGCCTTTCTTAGGCTGTTGCTGCTGATCTGATAATCAGGATCATTTATCCATTTGTAGAAATCGGGGATGGCTTCTTCTGCCCTGTGCAGCTACTAAATTCATTTTGTATGGATTTGTCCTGGAATCACAGCCTCAGTGCTGCATTTGATTCAGCTTGGCTGGGGTGATGCTCAGGTCTTTTGTAGATGAATTCGTGGCCCTGACCAGTTAGAGAGTCGCATGCCCTGGGGAAGCCAGAAAATCTTGCTCGCTGACTCATTCATTAACACACAAACATAGCAGGGATGGCCCTAGGTCTTTGGGAAGCAGGTAGAAGTTGATGTGGCTGTGTTCCTGACCCAGAAGGAGGGGATAGATTTCTAAGAAGGTAAATGTTTTATAAATGCATGCACTTATCACTCTAATGCAAAGGCAGGAAACACTTGAAACTGATGGAGGACAGGCACGGCACTTGAATATAAGGAGGAATTATTGGCTGCGAGAGGCCCAAGGAGGGTTCTCTGGAGGAGATAGCATTTGAGCTGACCCCGAGGGAATAGTAAGACTTGAGAACTGATGTGGTGTGCTTTCTCTGTCAAAAACTGGCCCACCGGGAACAAGAATCCTAGCAGTTGAGACAGTACCAAGTCTGGAGGCTGCAACTGAGGGGGTGGATGAAGTGGGGGTTCCTAGAAGATTATCGGGGTAAATCACTCCCCCTCTCTGTGCTGTTTTCCATTCTCAAAATGGTGGTAACAGTGAGACAGATGGTCAGCTCCTTTCTGCTCTAACTCCTGAAAATCCAGCCCAGCTCCTTGTTTTTTTAGAAGCACTAATGTGAAGCTCCCATCCATTAGATGGTTATGATGGCCACGCACTGTGCCGAGTGCCTTATGTGCACCAGAAACAGCCAATGAGGTCAAGTCACGTGCTCACCAGGCCATCTCTGCACTTAGCAAACCGAATCATTCTGTGTACCAGGTACTGCCCCAGGCACAAAACAATGAGCAACACGAGCATGGCCTGTGCCCGAATGAGGCCTATACAGTTTTACAGAGGAGAGTAACAATAAGCACACACACAAAGGAATCTCACGACAAATTGTGGAAAATGCAGGCATCTTAGGAGAGAGGCTATTGGGAGGGTTATAATTTAGATCCTGTGTGTTAGGGGAAGGGGCAGCATAATTCAAACCCAGTCCGCTGAGTCCAGAGCCCAGTTGGTAATGACTCTGCTTCTTCGCAGCTAAGATCTCTACAGGGTCCATGAGTGAGTGGGGGGCAGAAGTTAGGTCTCTCCAGTCCCCAGGTTCACCTCCTTTCCTCATAGCCCAGCCACCCCTCAGGCACATACACACCTGTCTGCCTGACTGGCGGGAAACATGGCAGACTCCTGCCAAGACACCTATTTGAGGTGAAGTCAGAGCAGCCCTACCACCCAAACTCTCCTTTTCATCCAACTCCTCGGGGCGCATGACTCTAGGTCCTGAAATAGTCATTGAGCTTTCCTCCAAGGTCATGTTATGGAAAACCCCTGTTTAAATCTGCCAGCTGTAGTCACACAGGGCATCGGTGAGAAAATCCCTCGTATTAGAGTCGGTGTTCATGGTGACCTACCCGTCACAATCTGGGACATCAGAGCCCTGTACAGAGATGCAGGGACCCTGTTGCAGGTATCCCTGGCCCCTACCTAATTTAGATCCTGTGTGCCCACGAGTGGATGATCAAGTTCAGAGTCTCCCGGCTAAATGCAGCTCTAGGAAACTTCCCAGTAGAGGCCACGGACAGGGAGCCAGTGCATTCATGAACCAAAGGAGCTTTTCCTCTGCCCAGGATTCCCCTTCAGGAAAACACCCAGCACCGCTGTCCCCCGCAGCCCCCAGCACCCCGCTGTGGGCTTTGTGGTCCATGCTTCGTGGTCTTTGCCATGTGTCCTCCTGACCCCAGCAGTCTATCTGCGGTCAGTCTCTCCTGACCGCCCCTCTGTTCCCCTTCTACAGCCCTTTGCTCTGGCATAGCCCTCTCGTCTGTCTTCCCTGGGTGTCCGCCTCTGCAACAAGATTTCTTAAAGAGCGAAAGTTTAATTTATGTTTGTTAATTAAATAAATTGACCAAATAGGCCTTTATATTATGTAATATTTTGTGCATATAAAAAGCCTATATGATATCAATATAAAATGTTAATGAAAAGCCCATTTTGCCAAGTTAAATGTCCTATGTGACCCACCCCTGGAGTGACAGCCTCTTTAACTGGCCATTTTCCTCCTTTGTCCCCAGGTTAACCCATTGTCCACATACCTCCTGAAGCAGTCTTTTCCCATCTCAGCTCCCCTCAGCCCCACCCGCCCCACACACACCCATACACACCCATAACTGCGCTCCACAGAGCACGCGGGCTGGGGCCGGCCATTCTGAGCAGCACAGAACCGCCTGCGCCCTGCACTCTGCTGTCTCTCTGCCTTGGGGTGCAGTTTCCTTTACCTGGAATAACCCCACCCACATGTCCCACATCTCTGCCTGTCACGCCCACCTCTCCTAGGCCGCAAAGTGTCACGGTTTTCCCAAAGTCGCACCTGATTTCTCCATCAGCTGTGCTTCCTCCTCCTCTGAGCCCCTTTAGAACATGGGTGGTTTTTCTTTTCTCTTGCAACATCTGACATTTTGCTGCTTTTTTATTTTACTAAGCTCAGTTTTTTCTTGATCTTATCTCCCATACAGCCTCTTGTAGACGCTCCATGTCTGAATTTGTGGAGCCTAAGCAGAGCACCAAGCACATAACAGATGCTCGGTAGGTCATTGGCTTACAATAAACTGAGCAGTCCTCCTCCAACCCACATCTTCCCTGAAACCCTGTAAAAATAGGCACCCATTGGTCTCCCCAGGGACACAGAGGTCCTTGGGCAGGAGTGTGTTTGATTCCTGATAAATACTGCCTACATGAATGAATATTTGCAAGTATTCTGCCCAAGATAGAGGGTTGGACTAAATGGTTTCTAAGGCAAAAAAGAAAAGAAATGTTAACCTGTGCCAGTTCTTGATAAATAGCTTCCATATAATGATATTTGGAATCGCAAATTAAATATCATGTAAAGACAAAGCAATTATGATATTGACTGTGAACTTTTACAAATGCCAGATAAGGATCACAGCTCTCAGAAAATTACTCACAAAGGTTTGAATTCTCTAGAAGCGTCGTTGGGGATCAGGAACTCTGAGGGAGAGTTTTTGTCTTCACGATCTCACTCATCCGTGCCTTTAACACAACACAAACTGCTTTGCTTTAAAGAACAATACTTTTTTAAAAAGTGCTGAGAGGGGTACCTGGGTAGCTCAGTTGGCTTTGGCTCAGGTCATGGTCTCACGGTTCATGGGTTCGAGCCCCGCGTCAGGCTCTGTACTGACAGCTAGCTCAGAGCCTGAAGCCTGTCTTCAGATTCTGTGTCTCCCTCTCTCTCTGACCCTCCCCTGCTCATTCTGTTTCTCTCTCTCTCAAAAATAAATAAAAAACATTAAAATTTTTTTTTAATGCGGAGAAAAATATGCACCATTCTTTGAAACATTTTTAACAGTATAATATGTTTATGCCTTCATTTTTACTATCATAACAACAGAGCATTTGTCATATAAAAACATCCACTGCCCTTAACTGTTATTTGTTTTCCTTGTATTCTCCAGTCCTTGTCCATGTGTAGCAAAGAAGCTTTCCCTTCTGCCAAAAATGAAATCAGAGTGCTGATACGCACATGAAATCATCATGAACATGAAATCTAATAGACAAGTTTTGTGAGCTCCCATTAAGTACAAAACCCTGTGCCGAGAGCAATAGAAAATACAAAGAATTTGTCCCCTGGACAAGTTTTTACTAAGCACCTGCTCTGTGCCTTGAGCTTCTCTGGGCCTTGAGATGAGGCGGTGAATAAGACCAGCCACCAAAGAGAGAGAAAAGTAATATGTCTGGGGCAGGCAAGGTATGAAGAAAAATAAAGTCTAGAAGAGGGATGGAGGGAGCTGCGATTTTGAGGATGGTCGGAGACATCCCCTCCAAAGTAACTGTAAGCAGAGGTTTGAAGGAAGTGTGGGAGAGTGGGAAGAGTGTTCCCAGCAGAGGCAATAGCAAGGGCCCTGAGGTGGGGGCCTTTTGGATGTGTTTACAGTCTGGGGAAAATGGTGGGGGCAGGAAATAGGTCAGGAGAGGGCTTAGGAAACTCGGGGACTAGCCATGTTTGAAGCTGAAGCAAGGACTTGAGCTTTTTTCTAAGCCTGAAGGGAGTCTTTGGGAAGGATTACTCTCACTGTGGAGAACAGCCTGGGGACAAGGACTGGGAGCAGGGAGATGGCCAGGGGACTTACTCAAGAGAGCCCCTTTGGTGGCCTGGACCAGAGTGATGGTGCTTTAGGGAGGTGGTAGAGCGGTCAGGTTCTGAATATGCTTTGACGGTAAAGGGGACAGGATTTCCATTCCTATTGATTGTGAGTGTGAGAGAATGAGAGGAGTCAGGGTGAATCCAACGTTTTGGGCCTGAGTAACTAATAAAACAGAGATGGTGCTCACTGAGACATAGGAGAACACAGGAGGAACAGATTTGGTTGGAGAATCAGGAGTTTTTTTGGACATGTGAAGCTAGCTCTGCCTCCCCCTAAGTCACAGCAGACATTGCCACAACATTCTTCCCTGCTCAACTCAAATGTAGGCCCAACGTCTCAACACTGTGATTCAGGAGCCTGCTCCTAGGATGAAGACTGTTGCGCTTTCCTGGTACTGATGGAAAATCCAGTGAGTGTGCATTGGGGAGGGGGCTATTCCTACCAATTGGTGTGATCTGGGAAATTTCCAAGGAGGAGAGGATATTGAAGTGAGCTTTTGTAGCAGGGGGCTACTGGCTGCAAGTAACAGAGAACACGGCCCGACGTGGCTTAAACCTTAGAGGCAGATGAAGAAGGCTGGAAATTAAGCAGTCCCAAGGTTGCCCAGTGAGGCCATCCGGGACCCAGGTCTTTCTGTCTCTGCATTCTGTCAGCCTCAGCACACTCGCAAGCTCCTCACTACAGCAGCTCCAGGCAGCATGGTTTTAAATCCAGGCGCAATAAAGAGCCTAACCCTTACTTGTTTCAGAATCCCCACTGGTAGACTTGCCCTTATGTCTCAGTGGACAGATCTGGGTCACACTTCTCTTCTTATGCCAGTCACTGACAAGGCAGGGAGTTACACGAGGCACTTCGAGCAGTCAGGAAGAGTTACAGACATCAAAACACAGAGGCTGCTTGGTCAGCGAGGGAGAGAGAGAACAAGGTGGGTGGCTTGGCCACCGGCAGCGTCTGCTCAGCCTTGAATTGTCTGGAGAAGTTGGTGCCGAGAAGTAGGAAGGGAAGGCGTTCTAGGTGGGGTGAAAAGTTTGAGCAGGGCACAGAAGCATGAGATGCAGGGTATGTCTACCAGATAAACTGGGTTGGAGAGTGGTATACAGGTGTGGCAGGAAGGCCAGAAAGAAGCCATAACCACAAAGTTTGTTGGGGACCTTCTCAGATAATCAAGGGTCTTCAGACCCTTAAAAACCACAGATCTCCTCTGCTTTCCTCTCTGTTAGCTTCACTCTCAGATGGGCTCACCCTCAGGGCCGAGAGGTGGCTGCCTCAGCCTCAGGCCATCTTTGGCCTCAGCTTTAAATCCCCTTATAAAGTGTGTTTCCTGACTGGGTATCCCAGGAAAAGGCTTACTGCTTCTCACTGATTCTCATTGGCTGACATCCCCATCCCTGAGTCCTTGAAGCTAACACCACGGCTTTGAGGAATGCAGTGTGCTTAGACCTCACCCTAAAAGACACTGGCCCAGAGCCAGGCAGGGGGAGGCCCTCCAAACTCCTGATAGAGGAGTTATGGATGCCAGAACACAGCTGGCGAAGAGGTGACACAATCCTGGGAAGTCCCAAGCCACACAGATATCCAATCCAAGATTCTACCTCCACATCCAAGGAATATCTAACAGATTTTATTCCACCAACCCCTTATGTGTTTTACACCCGACTGCAAGCTATCACAGACATCTCATTTAATCCCCACATAACCCTAAGAAGGTGGCTGGGTGGGAATTAGCCCATTCTTCAGATGAGGGTCAGAGAAATTAAATTACTTATTCAGGGTCATCCAGATAGGAAATAGCAGGTCTGGCCTTGGAATCCAGGGCTTCTGTCTCTAAGACCAGGATTCTGACCTACTCCGCCAGGAAAATTACCCATCACATTTATGACTCACTCTGAGCCTGCATGCATATTTGAAGAGAGAAGTTCTCAAAACTGCACAAATGAAATCAAGTTGAAGAGTCAGCTCCAGGAGTTACTATCACTTGAAGGCTTGCAATATGTAAATGGTAAAATAAAGAACATCATTAAGCTCAAGGGCATGTTTTAATAACAGTTAATTAACTTCTACAAAACAGTCAGCAAATATTTCCCCCTTCTGCGGAGATGGGTCCTAGGAAGGACTGCAGGATAGAACCCCAGGTGGCCAAGTGTGTGCCGGCTTTCCCTACAGCCTCCTTCCTAAAGAAGAGCTTGCCGTGGGCGAGTCTCCTCACCCTCCCTCACACACACAATGTGGCGGGAGGTAGGCAGGGTGAGCACACTCATCATCACTGTGGTCCTGCAGGTCACGTGGCAGAGTTCAGTCTGCTCCCAGGGTTGGTACCCTGAGCTTTTCCCACCAAATGACACTGTCTACCCAACACCCACCTCATTTGAACTTCCAACTCCAGTTGGCCAGCCAGGCTGCCATTCTCTCTGATCGGGAGCTGGCTCCAGGATGGATTCCAAAGCACCCTGTTAGATTTCTGGGCGTTTGTAAGTACTTTTTCTGGGGTCCAGACAGGACCAGAAGGCTTCGGGCAAGAAGGGAGTAGCACCCGTCTCCAGCTCTCTGAGGCCCTGTCATGAAGACGACAAATCAGACCTGGGCCCCACAGATGGGGCACGGGCAGAGATTACAGGAAGCAAGAAGAAATCATCCTCCACCCTCGAAGTAGGGCCACACCAGGGGGATGGAGGGAAGCCCCACGGCAGGTGAATTGATCGGGTCAGGACCTTGTGCTTATAATTCATTGAGAATATATGTGAAGGTACAAGGTAAATTATTGCTACTGTACTGTGTCCCCATTGGTGACTAGTCTCTGGATGGCAGAGCAGTAACACGACTGAGTGTGGCAGCTTCTGTGAACCCAGGTCTTCTGACTCCCAATCCCTCAGCCGGTTTGCCAGATGTGGGGATTCTGCCAAGGCACTCTCAGACGAGGGCTCGGGGCAGCAGTGACCTGTGCTGTGCTGACCAGGCTCGGCAGGCCACTAGGGTGCAAGAAGAGCAGGGCCAGCCCAGGAGGGAGTTAGGACGAGCTGGAGTGCTCTAGCACCGTGGCCAGAGCACAGGCTCTGGAGTTAGACAGAAGCCGGGCTCTGCCACCTGCTACCTGTGTGACCTTGAGCAAGTGCGTTCACTTCTCCAGGCCTCCACATCCTCCTCTGTGGCCTGGGGATAATGAGTAGCTTCGTCAGTGAGGGTGAAATGAGATGGTGCGTGCCCTGCGCCCGCTGTCCGGCACAGTTCCAGCACGGTCCCCTCAGGCCGCCCGCCTCTTCCATCCAGCAGCCGGGCCCTCCCCAGGGGCTCCAGTGTACCCACCCTCTCTGCCAGGGACCGCAGCCTCAGGGCATTGTCACAGAGGCAGCAGCTCCTCCAGTACCCTCACTGGGAACACCCCAGTGGATTCACTGACGCCCTCCGCATGTCTACCCCCGGCCCGGCCCAGCCCTGTCTTCATAGGGAAGAGACACTGGCCGCTGCTCCCGTGTGCTGCCCTCCCACAGCTCAGGGGGCCTCTGTGGCAGAGGAGGGGCCGGCAGAGTCTGACTGGGAGGCTGCAGCGGGACTTAGGGGTGACGGGCCAAGCACGCCTGTCCCCTTCCTTCTAGCTCATCTGGGGAGCTGCTCTCCCCTGACCTCTGGGTGTCCGATGAGATAGCAGCAGCAGCAGCACCTCCAGAGCCAAGTGTTTGAGCAGGACACAGCGTCACCCTCCTCCCGGCCTCCTCTAGCCCGGCCCGGCTTCTGGCCAGCTCCCCTGAGAAGGATTTCTCGAGGACCCTGGGTCTGCCGCCAGGACCCGGCGTCCCCACCGCTCCTCCACCTCACCCGCGGCAGCGTGTGACTGGTCTTATCACAGAGATTAGCAGGAAGGAAGCTGGGATGTGGAGTCAGGAGACCACGGTTGGAGCCCCAGCAGGGCTTCTTGCCAGCTTGTGACCTTGACCAAGTCACATTACCTTTCAAAACTTCTACTTTTTCTCCTGGAAGTTGGGAAGGAAGAGGAAAGCTGTCCTTTTTCCTTAATAGAACATATATGAATGTCAAATAAGGTAGCTCATAATGGAATGCCTGGGTGTTTGAGGAGCTTTCAAAGGAAGCCAGAGGTGATTCTGAGCCATGAAAATATTTTTTTACAGTCCAGTGGGGCACATGCTGACCACCCTTTCCATCTGTTTGGAGTTGGGGAGTGAAAGCAGGTACCCTCTCACCGGACCAATCAGCTGGTTTCAACACTGATCTCTGTTACCCTTCTGGGTCCCTGTGGGTCCAACCCCCATTAAGAGGGAGGTGGGGCCCTGACTTGATAGGGTGTCATCTTGTGGAAACAGAGCTAGGGGCTGCGTAGGTGACAGTGGGAGATAGGGGCCAGCATTGAGCCTCTACCTCCTCCTCAGGCTGGGAGTGGGAGGAAGACATCAAGTCCTTCCCGGGCTCAAGCTCCCAATTAAAAAAACAAAAACAAAAAAGGTTGTTGAAATTCTAATTGAAATTTGTATTAAGTTCCAATATACAGGGGTGTTTTTCTTTTATAATACAGTTGGTCCCATTCAAGAACGTGTCTTTTCTTCAATCTGTTTTATAGCGTTTAGTGAAGTAACTTTTTTTTTTTAAACATACCTAGTAAAAACACACAAATCCTAAAGTACATACAGCTTGATGAATTTTTACAAAGTGAGCACACCCGGATACCCAACACCCACATCAAGACGTGGAGTGTCACGGACACTGCTCACCTCTGTCTGTCATTATTCCCACCTGGGAACCCGCCCTCCTGGCTTCCAACAGCAGAGATCCGTTTTGGCTGTTTTTTGGTATTTTATATAAATGGAATCACACAGTGTATATTCTTTTGTTTGGTGTCATTCACCCAACGTTCAGGTTTATCCATTCTGTTGTGTATGTAGTTGTAGTTTCTCCGCATTGCTGTATAACATTACATTATGTGACTGACCACAGTTCTATTTATTTCTCCTCCAAATGATGGAGGTGACTTCTGGTTCTGAGTTATTACCAACAGTGCTGCGAGGCACTGGTTATGGCTTTTGGTGAACGTACGTACACATTTCTCTTGGATATATACCTAGGAATAGAACTGATGGGCAGTAAATGTTTATTGTTTTCTTCATGTAGGTTCTGAAGGTTTCTTGTATAATTTATCCCTAGATATGTGTCATCTCCTCACTGTTGTGAATGACCTATTTGCTTTATTTTCTTGTTTTAGGTACTTACTGGTAGGAGGAAAAACATTCATTTTTGAATATTTATCTTAGATTCAGCCACCTTACCATTTCTCTTATTAATTATAGTAGATTTTTTTTTAAACAATAGTCTCTGAGTTTTTCTGGATATCCAGATACCATCGAAAAGGTATTTTAGCGGGGCACCTGGGTAGCTCAGTTGGTCAAGCATCTGACTCTTGATTTCAGCTCAGGTCATGACCTCATGGTTGGTGAGCTCGAGCCCCACACTGGGCCCTGCACTGACTGAGCAGAGCCTGGACCTCGTTTGGGATTCTCTCTGTCCCCTCTCTCTGCCCCCTCACACATTTGCACATGCGTGTGCACACAGGTGCATGCTCTCTCTCAAAATAAATAGATACACTTTTTTCAAAAGGTATTTTAGCTCTTGTTTTATATCTCTGATACCATTTTCTTGCTCTACTACATCAGATAGTAGTAGTAGATCATGATAAGTAACAATGATGATTACTGCCATCCTTATCTAGCTCTAGATTATAATGAAAGTGATTATAGAATGTACTGCCTGTAATCATATTTTCTGTTAGGCTTTGGCAAACAGTTTTGATCTTGTATAAGTAATTAGTGTCTATTCCTTGTTTTTAATGAAGAATGATTTAAATATTACCAAGTACATTTTCAGTATCTATTGATGGGAGCAAAGGCCTTTCTCCTCTGTGAGGTTGTCCTGGGTAATATTGTTGAGCCACTCAAATTCCTAGAAGAAACGGGTTTCATCGTAACATGTTTTCTCTCCTGATACTTGGCTACCCTCCACGTGGTAATTTTCCAAAATAATTTTTGCATCGCTTTTAATAAATGAGAATGGTCTCTAGTTTACTTTCTTGCGCTAACTTCTTCATGCTTTAGTAACTAAAGTTATGATGGCTTTGTAGCACTAATTGGGGAATTCTTCATCTTTCTGTGTGACCTAGATCCTTGAAATAACGCTGGAATTGTCTGTCACTAAAGGTTGGATAAAATTCACGGAATCTGTTTGGCACTGAATACTTAGTGCTGTTTTCAATAATAGATCCTTAATCACCTTTCCAGTTTTTTCTCTATGGTAATTTGTTTTTTTTTTTTAATGTTCCTCTACTTGTTGGGTCAATTTTAGTAATTTATATTTGGCCAGGGAATGATCAGATTCTCATGCTGGTGGGCCATAGAGTTGCACCTAGTGCTCTTTTATGATTTTGTTTTCCTCTTCTGGAGCTGTGGTTGGGTTTTCTTTCTCATTTCTAATCTCTGTATGTTTGCTCTTTTCCTAATCAGTCCCATTAGCTTTTATTTTGCTTATTTTATTTATTTAGACTATCTGCTCTTTTGTTTTTAATCTTATTAATTTCCACTTTTAACTTTATTAATTTACAATCATAGTTTCTTTTATTTTGGTTCATTCTTTTTTTGATCCCTTTTTTTTTAAGTTTATTTATCTTTGAGAAAGAGAGAGAGCATGCATGAGCAAAGAAGGGGTAGAGAGAGAAGGAGAGAGAGAATCCTAAGCAGGCTTCGTGCTGTCAGCATGGAGCCTGAGGCGGGGCTCAATCCCCACAAACCAAGAGATCATGACCTGAGCCAAAATTGAGACTCAGACGCTTAACTAACAGAGCCACCGTTTTTGTGATCTCTTTTTTTTTTTTTACTGTTTGTATTTATTTTTGAGAGAGAGCAAGACAGCGTGAGCAAGGGAGTGTCAGAGAGAGAGAGGGAGACACAGAATCTGAAGACAGGCTCCAGGCTCTGAGCTGTCAGCACAGAGCTTGACGCAGGGCTCAAACCCACAAACTGCGAGATCGTGACCTGAGCTGCAGCCGGACGCTCAACCGACTGAGCCGCTCAGGCACCCCTCTGATCTCTTAAGAAGAAGGCTAAGTCCCTTTATTCTTCATATTTCTTTTTTAATATACAGGCTTTGAATTTCCTCTGAGCATGACTCTGTCTCATGAGAATTGTTATGAAAGTTTTTCTTTAACTGCATTCTGGATAGTTTGTCATTTCCCTTTTGATTCTCTCTTTAATCCTAGATTTATCCTAGAATGGGTTTTTTAATTTCCAAGACAATATTTTTCTTTTCACCTTTTTTTAGTTTCTAATTTTGTTGAATGTGATCAGATATTGTGGTCTATAAAAGCTTTCCTTTGTAAAATTTGCTAAGGTTTTATCTCTGAAACCCAATACGTGATCAATTTTTGTAAACGATTCAGGTCCCTAAAAATCCATTCAGTATTCAAGGAATGTAAGGTCCTGCATATTTCTAATAAATCAAATTATATTATTTATTTTCTTTGCTATCTTAATATTTACCTAGTAGATGAGTTCATTTCTGAAATATACACCTTTGAATTTTCACACTAAAATTTAATTTATCCTGTTTCTAATACATGCTTTATATTTAGCTTCTCTCTTGTTTAATGCTTACAGGTTTCAGATGGTTGTAACTGCTTCATAAGTCATTCCTCTTATCATTACAAATATCTTTATTTATCCTCTGTGATATTTTTAACTAAAATTCTACTTTATCTGATTAATTTTGACATTCCTACTTTCCTTCCATTTGCATTTGCCTGGTATCTATTTGTGCATTTATTTTCAACATTTCTACATACCTTTATTTTAATTAGTTTTTTAGTAAAATCATGTCCCTGGGTTTTGCTTTTTGTTTTAATTTTTTAACCAATTTGACATCTGCGGTGTCTTAGTGAGAAACTCATCCCATTAAATGATGTACTTGATTTTATTCCTGCCATCTTAATGGTATGTTTTTAATTTCCTTCCATCATTATTTCTGTGTTCTTTCTTTCTTCTTGTTTGTGGTGGTTTGATGTAGTTGCTTTGCGTTTCCTTTCTTCCCCACATTAATTTGGAAATTCTCTACTTTTCCATCGTATTAAAGGTTACATTCTTTTCCCCCAATTCATATTCAGATACATATTGCTCCACTATTATTTGAAAACAAGATAACATGAAATAACAATATCTCCCTCCAAAATGCTCCTATTTCCTCTCCACTTTTTTCTACTTCAGTGGAAAGAGACCTTGGGAGACTTTTACTCCCCTCCTCTTCAACTCCTTGATATTGTTAGGATAACTTAATATTAGTAGCTTTGGGCAGCTGTTGGAATTTACCTCACAGTATGGCCCTTCTGTTTTCAGAGTCCTTGTTTACCATTTCCATTTAGGTTTAGAAGAAAGGGGAGGGAGTAAGTGTGTGAGATTCTTCATAATTTTCCCCCACATTAAGGTCTCTGTGCTGGCGCATTTGTTGTTTGGTTGCTTTAAGTATTTTCCATAGATGGGATAGGTGTGTGGTAAACTCTGTGAATTCTTGCATATCTGAAAATATGCCTTTTGCCCTGAAAAATGATGAGCAGAATATTTGAGGGGCTTCTCTGAGTAGTCTGTAGGTGGTATTCCATGCTCTTTTAGCTCCTAGGGTTTGAGATGAGAAGTCTGATGTCACTCGGAGTTGTTTTGTTTTGTTTTGTTTTGTTTTGTTATAGGCAATATGTGCTTTCTGTCTGGAAGCTTTTAAAAATGTTGTGTTCGTTCTCAAAGTTGAGGAACTTTACCAGGATAACCGACGTGTATGTTTCTTCTTGTCATCCTTCCTGGAACTTTGTGAGCTCTTGCGGTCTGCAGACTCAAGTCTTTTTCCAACACAGGGGAATTGTCTTCTATTTGTCATTTAATTACCGGCTCTCCTCCATTAGTTCCTTTGTTTCTTCTAGAACTCCCAGTATTCTCAGGTTAGATCTCTCTGGGTCTGTTCTCCAGGTCTTTCATCTTTTCCCTCACGAGTTTTATCTCTTTATTTTTGCCCTATACTGGGATCGTTTTTCCATGTGGTCTTCCAGGTTGCTAACTCACATCTCAACAGGGATTCATCCACTCTAGTTGGGAAGAATTTTTTTGTTTTTAATATGCAGTAGGTCTTTTATGTCTGCCCTGAATTGCTTTAGGGCAATTATGATTTTCTGTTTGACTTGTCATTTGTCTCTTGGAGCAGCTCTACTTCGCCAGGCATGTGCACTGTTTGTTCCGACTGATCTTCTGCTGCTGGGACTTGGAAGCATGTTGTGAGTGTTCTTTGCTCTTTGTTGGTGCCTCGGGTCATGGAGTTCAGAGCAGCAGCACTGTGCTTGGGACGGAGCTGCCCTTGCTCTCTGGGCTGGCAGTGTCAAAGCAGTTGAGCCACCAGTCTGCTCTTGGGTCATCTGGAGGAATCCTTTTTCCCTGACCTCCCTGTTCTCCTTCAGCCCCAGAGGCGGGGGCTGTGGGGTGTGCAGCCCACTCATTCAGGGGCCCAGGGATACCTGGGCCAGTCAAGCAAAGATCCCGTTCCCTTCTGTACTCCCCAGACTGCCACACATATACTGGCCTCCACAGGTCTCTCTTGGCCAGGCTCTTGGCCAGGCTCTTCCCAGCCTCTGCAGCTGTTGCTCCTTGTTCCCATGTTCTCTGAAGCTGATCTTCAGATAAAGGGGAGAGATCCCCACACCAGATTTTTACTCTTATCTCCCACATGTACCCCCACCTGCCCAAAGGCCTTAGTAGTTCTCTGATTCAGGATGGACAGAGAGATTGGAGATGCTAATCTCTTTTAGGTTGCTCTGTTCCCAGAATCTCTGTCATCCTCTCTCAGTTTCCAGTGGGTCAGCTGAGACTGGAGAAACCCCTACCCTTCCCTTTCTCGGGGCAGGCTATCATTGTGCCTGGCACCCTGGCACCCGAACCCCCATCCCTGGAAGCCCTCTCCACTCTTTTGTCTGCCGGAATCAGATTAGACATTGGACTAGATTCTAGAATCATATGCTCCTTGGTCCCTTGCATTGCAGGCTGGGTGCTGCTGCTGACCCCTGAGATGACTGGCTCCAGTAACAGGGATGCCGTGTTCAGTAGCAGTCGGATTGGTTCAGTATGGTGCGAATGATTATTGTTGGTTTCTTCTTTCCTCTCAATTCTCTTTCTATTCTTCTGATTATGAGAAATAGAGAGTCTTGAGTTTGGTGTTACTATGTCTTTGACACCTCTTTAACACTTATTAATCTCCCTTTTAACAAACAAGAGAGCAGGTGTCACGCTTTGAGTCTATGGTAGGCAACAGTATTTGCCTTTAGCTGGGGTGGGGAAGACTGGCAGAGGAGGAGGTTTGGAAGGAAAATCAGTAGTTCAGGGAGGGACCTCTTTGGCCTGCAGCGCCTCATGCATTATCTAAGTGGAGATGTTGAGTATGCAATCCAGGGTCTATGCCCTGGGGCATCCCACTGTTCCGGGATTGGATTCTTCCACATTGTCAACCAGTGCAGAGGTACCTTTCCCACTTGTTGGCTAAGTGCCTTTGCATTGGCTGACTTGAGAGGCTTGCTTCCCGTCACTTCTGGACCACTTCTCGGCAGCCAAGGCCACGTGATCGTCATTAGTACTCCATGCGTCTAACCCAGCAGCATTTACTTAAGTGCAAACATGGCCTGTGGCCAGCTCCCAGCTGTGCAGGGCCTTCTGGAGCGGCCGTGCATCTTGTCAGACTCACGGGGTGTGTGGGGTCCCCCAACAAGGCTGCGTAAAAAGATGGAAGCAAAGTGGACCTCTTTCCCAAGGTTGAACACGGTTCACACTAAATGTTCCAGATTCATTGGACTTGTCAAACTCCTGGCTACCACCCATATTTATTCGGGTGACCCCCCTCCCCCAAAAAAAATAGAAGGAGGAGAAGAAGAAGAAATCTACCATGAGTTTAGCACTTTTCCTTCCTGCCGATATGCTGGAAATGTTTATTCTGCCCGGAACATGTGGCTAATGTCACTTAACCAGCTCTGTGAAGGGGTCACAATGGCAACAAGGCCAGCAAACCATAGGCTGAGGGCCGTGGATGAGTGGGGACTGTTTGGCTGCCAGGGCGCATTTGCCCTGCTCACAAGCAGGCAGCCGGACTCAGGTCCCGCTCAACAAGGCAGATCAGCATGTCCAGATTTTTTCAGAAGCCAGAAGTCAGTATTTTTTTTGTGAGAATTCTCCTGATTTATAAACATTTGCTCTGATAAAAAAACAAAACTAAACAAAAAAAAAACCCCTCAAACCACTGCAGGCCAAACAAAACACATCTCTCTCTCTCTCTCTCTCTCTCTCTCTCTCTGGCCCAAATCCAGGCTGCAGATGGCCAACTTAAGGCCTCAGCTCTGGGCTGGTGGGCCAGCCAGTCCCTCCAATCCTCATACCCAACCCCGACCCCCAATTACTGTAAAACGGTACCACTTCTAGGACCATTGGGATGAACGTTATGGAGGGAAGCCCTGCTTCCATCCCCAGTTCTACTGTTTACCACCTCTGAGACATTAGCCAAACAGTTGGGTAATCTCCTAAGCCTCAGTGTCCTTACCTGCAAAATGGGAATAACTGTTACTTACTCCTGAGATTTGTTGTGAGGCAAATCAGCTTTCTCACGTTTATTTTGCTCATGATGCAATGGTAGTATTAATATTCCTGAAGTCCTGGGACCCGCTGTCCAGGACAACCTGGTGCTGCGCCCCCTCCGCTTCCCTGTGGGCTGGTGTCAGAGGCTGGCCGCCCTCCCGCACATGGGCCCTGACACACGCAGCCTCTGGGCAGCCCTCCCCATCCAGGATGGAGGGGTGCTAGGGAGACAGAGGGAAAGTGTCTGCCATCCCCTTTGGGAGAAGTGAGGGATCAGTGCATGCGGTGACTCTTGCCTGAGAGCAGGGCTGGGGGAAGTTTTAGCCTGAGGTTGGACAAGGGAGCCCCTCGCAGCTCCGGTCCCCAGAGCCCTGCTGGTGCTTCTCATTTTGATGTGACGTCGCCGTACAGGCCACTCTTGTACACAGCTTCTTGTTCTTTGTGGAAAGCACTGCCAGGCACACACTTGGCTTCAGACAGTCCATTATTGGAGGCTCAGAGTATGGTAAGAGGCTTGAAACAACAGACCCCGCACCCGGAGCGGAATATCTGGCTAGGTGTTCTTGCACGACCAGCTGAAGAGCCCCAGGGATGATTTGTGATCAGGGCGAGTTAGCAAGCCCATGTTGGAGCTGGGGAATGCGGGAGCCTGTGCAGGAGGAACGGCCTGCTTTCCAAAGGCACTGGCAGCACCGCCCAGGCAGGCGCATCGGGAGCTGGAGCCACACACCGCAATCAGAGCGAGTGCACCGTCCGGCCCCCCACTCCCCCCTGCACTATCGCCACCTCCATGTGAGGGAGCATGATCCACACCAAAGAGGCAAAAACCATGCCTTGCACTTAGTAGGTGTCAGGAGGTGTTTATTAAATTGAATTCCATTCTTGGCAACTCCAAGATGCTGGGAAATTGTGTGTATTCTCTGCCCCTCCTGCCACCCTTCCCAGTCCCTAACCACCCCTGCTCCCAGACCGTCCTGATCGGCATGCATCCTGGAGCTCAAAGCACAGAGGATGCAAAAGTGTCCAGGGGTAGTTGTCCCAGCAGTTGGCTATGGTGATAATAAGCAAAAGTGAATGTGGTGGGGACTCAAGGCAGTGTCAGGGGTCTCCCAAGACAGACGTCATCCATTCGTTTGTTGTGCACACCTCCTGCAGCCGTGTGTCTGGCTCGGTTACTTTCAGCCCAGTGAGAGAGCAGAGGTGCATCTCCGGGACCTGAAACATCAGGCAGAGTGCGTTGAGTGGAGCAGATGCGGTACCGGCAGTGGTCAGCAGGAGGGCCAGGACAGGGCTCCTCTGATGAGAATTCAGTGAGGGTGCTGGATGTTTCACAAGGGCTACGACGTTCCGATTAAGAAACCCGGTTGCCGGGACCCCTTCCAGCACTCTTGCCCTCATCAGTCTCTCTTTCCCTGGATGTGCTGGAGATCATCTATGCTTCTTGGAAATTGTGGTCCGTGGGCTGTCCATAGAGTGGCTAGGAGGTTGGGCTCTTGGGAACACCTCCATTTATTGACCCTGAGAAAGCCCACTAACTTCTCTGTTAGCCAATTTCCTGGAGGAAACTAAGCCTTTCACTGAGGCTGGATGGTGGGAGGTGAGGTCCGTGGGTTGCTGGAAAGAGGGAGTGTGTGAATGTCCGTGCAGCTCTCAGCACAGGCTGGCCACCCATGGGAGTTCGGCAGATGCGAGCCACTGATGGCCTTCCCCAGGACCCACCTCACTGCCCCGGGTGTGGCTGAGTGGCATGCCTTAGACGGAGTTCAGACAAATAGGCAGTGTGCATTTCTCTTTTGTCTTGACCTGAAACCCAGAGAGTCTGACTGAGTGGACAGATTCTCTCAGGATGGCAGCTTGAGGGTCCCAGCCCCCTTGGAATGCTGGGTGTCATTCCTAATGAATCTCAGGCTTGATTCACATTCAAAGCCCCTCAGCTGCTGGCCCAGAAGCAGGTCTCTGCCTCAGCATGGGCTCAGAGACCATGAGGGACCAGGGACTACTTACCCTGTTGGCCTCGCAGATGAGCAACAGAGCCATCAACTGAGCCCCGATTCCACTGTGTGTCAACCCCAGCTGAGGTGAAAATCCACCGAGAGGGCACAGCTGGGTGCCCAGCAGCCTCTGCTCCTCCCACAGCCTGAGCTGCGTGCCTTCGGCCAGCAGAGCAGAGCACACTGCCCCGTCCCCAGTATCCCTAGAGAGGGGAATGGATGTGGAAGCCCACAAAGTGATTTCTGTGGACTCTCTTTGTTGGGCTGCGACCATACCATAGTGGTTATTAATGAGGCGCTTCCCTCTGCTTGAGGAAGGCTGGGGCGGGAAGCCCCGGAGGCCACGGTGGGGCTATTTAAATCCACCACACAGAGCCCGCCATGCTTTCTGGGCCACATTCACCACCAGGGAAGGAAGGCTGGGGGGGCTGGGTTTTGCTCTGTGTTTCTGTGACTCTGTTTCTCTTGGTCTGGCAAGACAGGCAGCCCTCACCTGGAAGTCTCCCTCGCCTTCTTTCAAAGACTCAACAAAGGGATGACGCACAGGGACCCAGAAGAATGTGGCTCCCATGGTACTGACAGGCTCAGGGACCTGAGTGCAGATGTGGTCCTCTTTGTCTGACAAAGGTTGGCATGGCAACTGACCACTGCCTTTTGCCTTGAGGGAGCCGTGAGTTACCTTGGAGAGGAATGTGGATCTGACTTGCTTTGGGCAGACCTGACCACAAGTATTCCCCCCCCACCCAGCGGGCATTGAGAAACGTGATTTCCCCCAAGGGGCCCTGTTTCGGTGATCTGTACCTTTTGCCTTGAACTCTCCTTGGCAGGGATCTGAGAAGGGTGTTTTTTCTTTGTCTCTTTGTTTCAGAACAAACACTCACCTAGAATTGTCTGCCATCTGGGGCAGCGCTTGGGAGACTCTCAGGCAAATCTCAAAGTTATCCCCTGGGTGCCTGCCAAGCAGTCTGAACTAGAGAATGGGGATTCTTTTCATGCCCCTTTGTTTCTGCAGGTTGGTGGTGGTGTTTTGGTGTCCTTCCTCCCAATCACATGGTAAGAAGCAGAAGAAAAACAAGTTCTCATTTAAAAAGAACAGGAATGGGGTGCCTGGGTGGCTCGGTCGGTTAAGCCTCCGACTTCAGCCCAGGTCATGATCCCACGTTCGTGGGTTCGAGCCCCGTGTCAGGCTCTGTGCTGAGAGCTCAGTGCCTGGAGCCTGCTTCAGATTCTATGTCTCCCTCTCTCTCTGCCCCTCCCCGCTCATGATCTGTCTCTCTCTGTCTCAAAAATAAATAAAACATTGAGAAAAAAAAAGAACAGGAAGGGGAAAACCAAGAGCTTATGAAAAGCCTTTTCCAGGCGGCTTAGGTCTATAATCTAGAAGAGAAGAAAGAAGAGTGAAGTTCCTGATGCTTTTTTTGGTGGGGGGCAGGGGGGGCTAATGGAGCAGTTTGAGGCTCGGAGAGCCGCTGGTTTCTGAAAATGCCTCCAGGGAAAAGTGACCTCCAGCCTGTCGTGGCCACTATGAAGTTGGGGCAGATGCTTTCCTGCGGTGCTGTAGTCCTCAGAGTCCTGAGAAATTAGGCGGTAAAACCAGACACCCCACCTTTCAGATCAGGAAGTCTGTGTGTCTAGTCCCACGTCCCATCGCCAGCATTCCAGACAAACTCCCGAAGGTTGTGTCTCTGTGGTCATCATCATTTCAGTGAGGCTGAAGCACAAAAGGAAACACACTGGCTCCTATAACGGAGTAGCCTGGGCCTGGCTGGGCAGGTGTGGGCCAGGAGCTCACCCCGGGACTGAGGCTAGGCACAGGGAGAGCCCCTGTGGTGGGGAGGAACGGTTCTCCAAAGGAAGGGAGAATAGAAGTTGGGCAAACAAAAACAGCAGATGTCCGCTACAACCCTCATTTGCCATTTACAAAGCTCATCCTTGCTCAGAGCCGGATTCTGCAGTGAGTCACCACTGCACCCCACCGCTCAGGGCGAGGGCACCGCGAGGAACCCAGATAGGAGCCCTCCCACAGACTGTCAGAGTCCCACCTGGTCTGCCTAGACGGCAGAGCGGTTGGAAGGGAAGATGTGTTAGATGGCTCAAGTCGGTGAGTGGCTGATCTGTGAACTGTCTGCCAGAGACAGTGGTCTTTTTTCTCTTTCCTGTGGTTCACGAGACCACATCCAGGGGCTAATGAGCAGGGGTCATAAACGGTGAACAAACATACTATAGACAGGCAGGGGCAAGGGTTTCTTCCCCAACGACTGAACAGAAGGACAAAGCTCTGCAGCCTCACTTGTGCATTCTCCACAAAATAGAATTAAAAAGCTGTGCACGCTGCCCCCCAATGTATAATATCATTCATATATTAAACATAATGTACTAATAAGAATACTTCGTTTCATTATGTCAGCAGCCGAAGAAAGGGCAATCTAGCAGCTGCCCTAATCAGGGAGATGGGAAACCAGTTAAGTTACCAAGATTTAGGCAGTAAATCGACATTGAACCAATTTGCCTCACTCACAGGCTTTTACTGAGTTTAATGAAAGCTCATGTCTTTACGTAAGGCATTGTAAAAAGGGCTCAGAAGCCATAAAGCTCTCTGTCATGTCTTTTCAACATAACCACTGAATTTAACAGTTGGATTTCAAAGAATGGCTTTGGATTTTCCCAGAATTGGGCATGGAGTGGGCAGCATACAGTGTCTGTATGTCCTGACCCTGAGAAAACCTACAAGAACCAAGATCAGGGATAAAAGGGAGTAAACTCACATGAGTGAGTGAGGAAGTGATCCTAATGAACATCACCAGAAAATGGGCCACAGAATCTAGCCTCTGAGGGGGAAGACTAGTCGGCACCCAAGGTTGGGAGACGGGATTGACAGCCAGGGGTTGAGGTGGTGGTGGCGGGTCAGGGAGCACATTCGTCCTGGCCCACAATTTAAAGGACACCCATGTTCGCAAGAAGGGGTCATGTGTAGAGCCTCCATTTTAGAGCCGAAGAGGTCCTAGCAATCACCTGTTTCATTCAGCCATTCAGCCAACATTTACTGATCATTCATGATGTCTAGGCATTTCTTGGGGCACTGTGGTCAGTGACCAAGACAGACAAGGTCCTTGCCCTCATAAAGCCCACTGGTATGTGGGGAGACTGCATACAAGCAAGTGTATCCATCAGGTAGTGATGCATGTTACAGGGGAAAGTAAGGCAGGAGAAAGAGGGAATGAGAGAGGGAGGAGTCTTTTTTAGCCAGAGTGGTCTGAGGAGGTGACATTTGAGCGGAGCTTGAATTTAGTGACGTATGCAGGTCTCTGTTTCAGAGCTGCTCAATCTTTTGTCCATCAAGAGCCCCTTTGATTTTTTGTACTCATGTTTTATGAGCTGTTATATTCCAAAAAGACTACATTTGGCAAAGACCTAGATAGGACTGTGGAACTTGGTTGAGCTGAGTGAAGCAGGGTGACCACAGGGAATTGACACAACCCAGGTCCAAAGCTAGAGCAACAGACATAGGATGTGTCTAAGCTCACTGTAGCTGGTCAGTGGTAGAGCCAAGGCCAGACTCCCAGGTCTCCTGAGTAATGAAACCGGGGTAGAAGCTGTCACAGGAAATGGCAGCATTTCCTAAAAAACCCTGGCAGGGAAAGGCCAGTGGCTAGAGTCTGGGGGTGGAGTGGGAGGCCAAGGGTATCCGATTGGGAGGCTGGCAGAGCTCCCGCAAAGGATCCCCTCTAACACCAAGGTGGAGCCCCAGGTCAAGGCGATGGCACTGACCCAAGAAAAGTGGGCCACAGTCCCCAGCTCTCTGGGGACTTCTCTTCCCCGCTTCACCTGGGGCTGTGATGCTCGTTAGCAGCCAAACTGCACAAAAACCTTGGTCTTCTGCCCCCAAGTCCAAGACAACAACATATGTCTCTCTCTAATCCAAGGTCAGGGTCCCAAGATTCAGACTAGCCACGCTGCTTTGAGGAGGAAAAGGAACAGAGCTCTAGAAGGCAGTGTTCTGAGCATCGCACCCCCGTGGAATGAGAGCCGGCATGTGCCCCCCACCCCCACCGCTGCACCGAGAATCCTGGGAAAGGACAAGGTCCACGGTGTTTTCCAGATAACGGCAGCAGAGGCTCTGTACTGGAATCACAGCGAGTCCTGGCCTTGCCCCTGGCTCCGTCTGGTGACAATTGGCAGCTGACATCATTGCTTCTGGCCCGAGTTACCCCTTATTAAAAATGGCATCTTTATAACAGATTTCTGCAAGTCACTGTCAACAGGACACATCCCTTGTTTTGTACCAGTCGTCCCCCTGGGGGACTGATTTAATCCTACTATTTTAAATACCCCTCTATTCTATGTTATTCTTAGAATATCAAGTTTTAATACAGTATTAATTACTAAGGGATCTCATCTGTTTTTTAAAAATAGTTTTTCTCATCATACAACGTCACCCCACAGTCAAATAGCCGGGCTGGAAGCTGGAGCTCTCCTCTCTTCTTTTCAAATAGCTGAAAAGTCCCATTTGTGCTCACACGCTTCACTGGAGCCCAGCCTGCAAGGCCAGGGGTCACCCAGCCGCTGGCTTGTTCCGTCCGGTTTTGTAGCATTCTGCCTTTATTAGGAGAAATTCGATCACAGTCAGGCAGCGTCCCCAACAGCTGACTTTGAGGCTGGGAAGGGCTCCCATCCACAAGCAGCCCAAGAGTCCCGCTGATGGCCACACGGGTTGCATGGCTGAGGCCCCACTCCAGTGATGGGACACCAGGCAGCCAGCGACAACTCCTGGGTGTACGGAGGCACTCGGCGTAGTTCCGGTTCAGGGAAGACAATACACCTTTGGGCTCCCAGATAAAAGGACTGAAACTTACGCTAACATGTGGACAGTGCTTCCTTCCGGTGGTGGGATGATGGCTGGGTTTTTTTTTTTTTTCTTACTCTTTTTTGCTTAGCTGTATAAGTTAGAATCCCTAAGTGTTCTGACAACAGGTCTTTCGGTCAGAGCTGCAGAAGTCAGGGAAAGAGGAGGGAAAGCTGCTATTTAAAGGCGATCCACAGAACAGAATCAGTGGTGGAAGTCATAACGGTTTGTGGGGGACACAGTTTTTAGTTTAATAGGCTGCTGTTTGTGTTCATGTATATTATGATAACGTAGAAGTTGTACATTAGCCCCACATGATCAGTTCCCTGCTGCCCTCTCTGACCTCATCCTCCACTCTCCCTCCACTTACTCCCTTCTGGCCCCTTTGGTTCTTCACCATTCTGCTAACACACAGGGTGCCCCAGGGCCTTTGCACTTGCTGTTCTCTCTACTTGAAATGTTCTTCCTCACATATATACAAGGTCTGGTCCTCATCAGTCAGGCCTCATATTTCCCATGCCATCTCCTTTTCTGGCTCCTAACTCCACTCCCCCTCACCGACCCCCCTCAGTCTACCCTTCTTGTGTTCATCACTCTATAATATCTATGTTTTTACATCTTTATTCTCTGTCTTCCCCCAACCGGACTATGAGTCCTTTGAAGCCAAAGGCTATGTCTGCCCTGCTCCCCACTGTCTGCTGGGTGCTGGACGAATGGCACCTGGCGTGTAGTAGTCAGTTGTGTGGATGAGAGGAGGAGGAAGAGGAAGCCGTCACCTTCAGGAGAGCTCTGGCTCTGCCAATCAAGGAAGCAGCCTTCCTGCTTCGACAAGAACAAAGCTTCTGACCCCCCCCCCCATCAGGGCCTCTGGGTTCCAGTGACTCTGCTCTTCTGGAACTCTGGGAAATCAGAAATCAGGGTCCCAGCATCATTACTTTATAAAACACACACATCTCACCTCTGCCCAGCCAGTGGTCTCTGAGCCAGCCGTTCAAAGCATGAGTACCCTCTGGTCCCCCCCCCAACTCATTTAGGTCAAGACCCTGCTACACTGGGTAGGGGGGGGTGCCCGTGTCCCGAGAGATAAGACTAGAGGCTTAGCCCTGGTTTAGCACCGATCGGTCTGTGACTTTTAAATAATATCAACAACTGGCCACTAATGGCCTGACTGCGTGCCAGGTGCTCGCCACATGGTCTTCAATACTGCTGACAGCCTGTGAGGGACAGAGTCATCATCCCCGTTTACGGACACACACAGATCTGGGGCCACAAAGATTGACAACCTGCCCACGGTCCACACTGTGAGCGAATAGGACAGTCAGGGTGTGTCCAGCTCCTAATGGGCGCTCGCTAGATATTCTGGAAGGAAGGAAGAAAGGGTGTCCTCTCGGGGATTGGCGCTGCTGCAGGGCCTGGAAACACCCGCCTCCCATCCCCCTGCTGACCCCGCCCACACAGCCCCTTCCAGACCACTGTTGGCTTGCTCTGCTTAGTCCTCCTCTTGGGGGCATCACAGAATCAGGAGCCAGGGTCAAACCCCACTGGGCATGGCACTTCGACGCTTTGTCAAGTGAAAGTAAATGTAACCGTCAGTGGGAGCACCAACAGGAGAAATGAGAGCAGAACCTTCAGCAGGGCGCTCCCCTCTGCCTGTTTTCCTGGGGTGCCTCCCATCAGCTGTGCCCGCCTCACGCTGCACTGCTGTTCCTGCCAACACCCTTAGCCTGGCCAGGGCTTGTGACATTTCCCACATTGACTTGGCATACGGTTTTTACTTTCTCCAGGAGGTTGGCTGGAACCCTCCCTCAGGAGGAAACATCAGGCCTATGTAGGCTCCAGACCCAGAGCCGCCCTCCTGACTGCCATCATCTGGGCCCACCTGCCAGCCCAGGAAGTGCCTTCTGTCCCTTTGGTGCATGTCCCCAGCACCCCGTGCATCTGCCAGGGCCTCTGGAAGACACACAGAGACCATGCAGAGAAGTGGCTCTCTGGAGCGCCACCGTGGGGTGTGCCGTCCCCCTGCATGGAGTCCTGTCTCTGTCCCTGTCTGTGCTCTACTCTCCAGGCTGCTCCCTGAGCCCATGCTGGAGGGCGTCCTCCTGGATCTCTTTCTGGGG
Source organism: Suricata suricatta (assembly GCF_006229205.1). Lineage (NCBI taxonomy): Eukaryota > Metazoa > Chordata > Mammalia > Carnivora > Herpestidae > Suricata > Suricata suricatta. The sequence continues at coordinate 26,966,668 of NC_043715.1, read as the reverse complement.
ATATTTTAATTGCTGGTAGTGCTGACTCCAGTTATAATTTAATTAATCATTTATGAAGTTACTTATTCAATATCTACCTTCTGCAATAGAATTCAAGCTCCATGAGGTCAGGAATTGTGTCTGTCAGTTCACTCTTATCTCCCCAGCACCTGCTACAGTGCTGGGTATACAGGAGGTGCCAGAAAAGTGCATGAAAAGTGAATTAGGGAATGAGTGAATGAATAAATGGACAAAAATGCTTACAGAACACCATTAAAGAAGTCTCCAAATTATTGGGAACTAGAGTTGTCAAGACCAAAGGGGAAATAAATCTTTGTTTTGCAAACGATAGATGTTTTTCTCACCTGGTATGACCCATCAGCTCCCCTGCTTCAGGGCAGCACTATGGGAAGTGAGAGGCCTGTGGCATAACAGGAAGGCCTCTGGGGATTTTTGTCCCTACTCTGCCACAAGCTAACCATATGCCTGTAGGCAAGTCTTCTCTGTACATCACACTTTCCCACCTGGAAAATGACTTTTTCTATGTTGGCTCCAGATCGGACCATTTCTCTATCCCTGGCAGAGGGCATCCTGGGAGGGTCACCATCTACCTTTGTTATCAGATTGCTCAGGGTTGATCTGGCAGTCAGCAGTGTCACTGGGAACCCTCTAAACCCCTTTCACCTCCCATCCTCAAGGTGGTGGCATTGAACCTCATGGTCACAAGATGGCTGCCATGGTGCCAGTATTTACCTTCTCACACAACTACATATAAAGACAAGAAGCCAGGATGGGGCCGGTGGAGGGACAACCAGGGTCAGGGGAGTAGAGACTAGGGAGGCAGGAAAGCTGCTCTCAAAAACCTCTCTCTTTGGGGGGCACCAAGGGGGCCCAGTGGGTTAAGCATCCAACTTCAGCTCAGGTCATGATCTCACAGTTCATGAGTTTGAGCCCCACATCAGGCTCTGTGCTGTCAGCTCGGAGCCTGAAGCTTGGTTCGGATTCTGTGTGTCTCCGTCTTTCTCTCTCTGCCCCTCCCCTGCTCACGCTCTGTCTCTCAATAATAAATATATGCTAAAAAACAAAAAACAAACAAGCAAACAAAAAGAAACATCCTCTGTCTTTGGACCAAGAAGGAAAACCATTTCTAAGAGACATTTCTGGCCAACCTCCCTCTTCATCTTACTTGAACGGGGTCACATGGTCACCCTTAGCTGCAAGGGAGGCAGAGAAAGGAACTCTGGTGAGAAGGGAATGTCTGTTGGGTGGCGGCCAAAATGTCTGACACAGAAACCCTTCAGGTGGCCCTGGGCAGGCAGCACTTTATATCATTAGCCTTGGTGTTCTTAACACTTGCCTTATCATCCAGAAGGAGAGCCCCAGGGGGGCAGGCACCAGGCCTCACAGCTTCAAAGTCTGGTAAGATCTTACGTCAGGCTGAACCCAAGTGAAACATGTCAGGAAATTCCTATTGATTAGTGATTCTACCCCTTTTTACTCCATGCCTCTCTCCTAATGGGCCCCCTGCTAAACACAAGTATCTGTGTCCCACTGAAAAAGATGTGTTGTTCTAAAAATACCAGATGCAAATTTTTTAATGAGACAAAACAAACACAGAGTAAAAAAAAATCACCGAATGCCACCACCCAAAAGTGATTATTGATGATACTTTGTTAAGCATTCTCCCCCTCTCCCTCCTCCCTCCACACCCCTTCCTCCCACCAACACCACCACATGCAAATGTACTTTTATAAAAATGGCCGAGCAGGACACACATTGAACTCTGACTGGTGTTTTCAGCTTACAGTCCCGTTCAGGCCCCATGCTCCCCTATGGGCTCTGCGGATCCCCCACTGCTGGGGTGCGAGCCATTAAATCACTGGCATCTCACCGTTCACTGTTGGATTGAAAATGTGTTCTGTGACGCCAGGGTGGCCCTTTCCCTCCACTGCTCGGCAGCAGTGTGGCTCCAGCCCGTTGCTGACCAGATCTCCCGTGAGGGGTCACATGAGCGAGGCACTGAGCGCTGACCCAACCTGGACAGTCACGTGTGAATCTCCAGCTGAGACCGGAAACACATTTTGTGATGTCATGAAGCAGCACCCAAGTCAGAACCCCCAGCCTTTCAGCCCACTGCTGCTCTGTGATGTTCGCTAGGAAATTGAGAAGATTCTCTGCTTTTGCCAAGAACGCCCCTCTTCCTGCCCCATCTTCGCTTCGGTGGCTGTGCCTGGCTTCCTCCTGGAGGCCAGCGGCCCTCTCCTGGCCCCCTGGCCTCCCTGCCTTGTGGCCCCTGTCTCCTGAAGAGGACAGACAAGGTGCAGCCAGCCAGCGGCACCTCCACCCCCACCCCTTCCCCGCTCACCAAGTACAACAACAATAACAATAATAACAGTGGGGTGACTGAGTGCTCACGATGCCCAACTCTTGTCTTTACGTACCACGGCTGGCGAGAGAGAGTACGACCAGGTCCGTCACCATGGAAGGCTGAGGAAGCTGCAGCACTGGGCTGTTACAAAGATGGCCCAGCCCCACAGCTGGGGTCTGGCTCCCAAAGCACCCCCTTAATCTAGATCTGCAAAGGGACTATGGTGGAGGCAAGAGAGACCATTCCAGGGCAGGGGAAAGGGTGCTGAGAAAGTGGAGCATTTAATCCAGCCTGCAGAAGGCGTGAAAAATCGTGTTCCAGCAGCTTAGGGCCCCTGAGTTCCTGAACCTCCAGAAACGGGGGGTAACACTGTGTGCGTGGGGGCATTTGCCATAGTCTCGGAGGCATCTGTGATTCAGGGGAGGAGAGTGCTGGGCCAGATGATTCTCCAAGGTCCTTTCCAGCTCCTGAGCCTGTGCTTCTGTGACCATATAAGGCCACTGTGCCCAGGGAGTCTCACTACAGCTGAGTGCTGTCCTGCACTGAGAGGAGAAGCAGAGAACAAAGGAGCCCGGGCCCAGGCCTCCTGCAGGCTCTCCAAAGCAGTAAGAACGAGGAGCCAAGGCAGGGGAGGCCAAGGGTCCCTCCTTGTTGGCCTCTTCCCAGAACGCTTCCCAGAAAGCTCAGACCTGCTCCGGTGGCTCGGATGCTACCCTCCCCCTCTCTCCCCGCACTTGCACTTGACATCTCCTCCCTCAGTTGTGTTGCCAGGTTTCCAGAGTCTAACTGGTGACTCCTGTCCAAAGTGAAACACTCAGGGCCGCAGAGTCAGCCCTTGCCTGTTCCCCATTTCTTCTGGGGAGCTTGGTCCACCCCTCAGAGTCCCTGAGTTTGCAGCATCTAGCTTGGCTTCCCTTTGCTACCCTGGCTCTGCAGGTATAGGAATTCTGGAGGATTCCCACCGTAGCACGCACACACACACACACACACACACACACACACACACACACCCTTTAGTGAGCTCCTTCGAGAGGGGGGTATCTTATGCGTCTGTCTACTCCAGACTCACAGTTATGTCCCACCTTCTCTGAGTACTGTCCAGAGTACAGTCCTGTGCCAAATAACGTGGGGAAGAGGACCTGAGACAGACGTGATGTGGCACCTGGCCTCCAAGGGCTGACAGGCTGGGGGGAAAGACAGAAAATTAATAAACAAGTTTACTAGGAGGTGATCTCTGATTATTGTTATTATCAAGGTGCAAAACATGTTTTAGTCATGACTCTATTATAAGTGACAGAAACCCAAGTCAAATTAGCTTAGGCAAAAATAAGAGAGAGTTCTCTGGCTCCTATCACTCCAAAGTGTAGAGATCGGGTTAGCTTCAGGCATGGCTTGATCCAGTGGCTCAAATGGTTGATGTCTCTGGGACTTGATTCTGCACTTGGATGAAGAGCAGTTTAATATGATGGAGGGATGCCACTGCCTACTGCTAAGGTGTCTCATGCAGCCCCACTCCTGCTTTCCAAGCCCTGGGATGACCTCCTCCAGGGCTCAGACCTCACACCGGGCTGCCTCTCTAGCCCCTGACCAGATTTCTCCTTTCCTTGCTCCACACTCCTTGGGCTGATATTATAGGACATGTTCTGATACTCACTATGTATGTGAAACCTCTGGACCTTCTGGGAACCTGGATTCAGGGAACCAAGGCAGAAGTAGCGTCGCTGCCTCTGTGTGTCTGTCTGACGGTCACCAGTAAGGTCTCTTATGCCACTTTGACACCTACCGGCTGTGTGACCTCAGGTAAGTGGTTCCATCTCTCTGAGTTTCAGTTGTCTCATCAGTAAAGAGGCGGTGGTAGTTTTTATCTCCTAGGATTATTTTGAAGATTAAATGAGAAGGGACATGTAAAGCCCTTCACACAGAGAATAAACCCTCAAACATGAGCTGCTATTATTGATTGTTTTATACCGCCGATGAAGGAAATTGTGTTTGGGGGATTTTGGACTGTAGAATGAGGATATGTATTATTAATAGCTACAGTTTATTATATACTTATATATGATCGGCACTTTCCATGTATTCCTCACAACAGCTCCTTGCATCCCTCCATCATGTATTCCTCATCAGCGATAGAGCTGGTGTTGCTCACACCCGTCTGACTCCTAGGACTAACCACTGCTCTGCTCTGCCTCTCTGGAATGCAGTGGGGAGATAGAAAATAAAGGGGCCTTAAATGATACTTGTAAGGACACATGACTCCAAGCAGTGCCGGGAGGGTGGGAGGTGGAGAAGATGAACCAGGCGGTATTTAAACAGTACTGGAAGGATGGACACTAAAAACCTCAGCGTTGTTCCCTGAGTGGCAGGACTACTGATAATATGGGTGTTGTTGTTGGGTTTTTTTTGGGGGGGGTGTTATTTTATATGGCCCAAGTTTTCTAGTGTTTGCACTTACTGCTCGGTAGTTAGAGGGCAATATAAAATCCTGCCCTGAAACAGGAAGTCCAGTTGTCCAGTTTTAAGCTAACATAAGCCAGTTTGTACAAGTTATGGAACACCTAATCGTGACTGGAGCCAGTTTTCCCAGCATTGCCTCATTTCTGCAAACCTCACGTGAAGCTTCTTTTTCTGGGGCCACCCCAGGCACCAGGCTGAGACCTTCCCAGTGGTTTTCAGCCCATTCCAGCTGGAGGACTGAGGTGTGGTAGGAGAGTGTCCTGGCGGACCTGCACTCCAGTCCTGGGCTGTGAAGACCGTAGGTCAATTACTTAACCTTGCTCAGGCTCTCTTCCTCTCTCATCAAACAGATAGAATAAAAAACCTACCCTCCCTGCCTTATTAGGTGGCATAAGGACTGATACTCATGGGTGTGGGAAATGATCATCCCAGCCCTACGGTGGGGAAATCCTGAAGGCAGCCAAGGGTCTAGAGAGCATCCCCAGGAGAGTGGTAAGGCCCGCTGGTCCAGGACAGAGCATGAGAAATGCACTGAACTGACTTCAGAGAGAGTGTCTCAGGGACTGGCGAACCCTGGCGTCACCTCTCAGGTCACCCAGCAGGTCCCACGCTCTGAGGGGAGTCTGCTCATGGAACCAAGGTAACAACTGGCTTTTCTATATAGCTTTTTAGTTGTCCTAAAGTTTACAATCTGTGTCTTAACGTACCATCCTCACTTTTAAGTGCTTCATGTATAAGAAATTTTCAACACTCCGGAGGTTTCCATTTTATCCCTCCTATCCTTTGTGCTGTCGCTGCATAAGTTTTACTTTTATGTGTTATAAATAACACAATACAGGTTGTTATGTTTTTTTTAACCTTTTCCCTCTCTGCTTTAGTTTGGATAGTCTCCATTGCTGATTGTTCAAGCCCACTAATCTTCTATGCGTTCATTGCATACTGTGAAATTTTTTATCTTGAATATTATATTTCCATCTCTAGACATTCCGTTCTGTTTTTTCTTATATCTTCCATTTCTCTATGCATCATGTTCATGTTTTCCTTTAATTTCTTGAAAATATTTTAAATAGGGATTTTTAAAGTCATTGTTAATTCCATCATCTCTGTCACCTCTGAGTCTGCTTCTATTGACTGACTTTTCTCCTGGTTGTGCAGCACACTTTGCTTCTTTGCATAGCTGGGAATTTTGTATTGGGTGCTGGACATTGAAAATATTATATTGTTAAGTGTCTGATTCTGTCATCCTGATTTAAAAAGTGTTGGACTTTATTCTATCAGGAAATTAAGTTACTTGTGCGTCAGCTTGATTATTTTTTATTTGTTTTTGGTTTTTTTTTTTTCTTTCTAGTTTTTAAGCTTTGTCAGGGAGGGTCTAAAGTAGCTTCTACGCCAGGACTGGTTTGGTCCTCCTGCCATGGCATGAGACTTCTCGGCTCTCTGCTGAGTGATCCACCTGGTTAGCAAGGACTCTCCCTTCTGCCTGATCAGAACTCACACATCTCCCAGCCTTGAGTGTTCACCATATAAGCTCCCTGATGCCTATTCCTTGCTGAGCCCTTGCAATCTCTCCCTATTCAGCCAAAGATTCGGGAGACCCCTATTCATATATCTAGAGCCTCCTCCCTCTCTGTAGATTTCTTTCCTTTGCACTATGCCCTTCAAATTCCAGCCACCTCAGGCTTCCTGAACTTTGACTGTTGTCTCATCAACTCGGGAAGCCCACTGTGCTCTTGCGGGGTTCTCCCTCCCTGCACTAGGAGCTGGTAAATGCCTCCAGGCAGAAAGCCGAGGCAGTCACTGAGCTCACCCTACTTGTTTTCCCGGCTCCTGGATCACAGTCCTGTACTACTTATTCTCCAGTGCCTGAAACTGCTTGTTTCATGTGTTTTGTCCAGTTTTCTGCTTGTTTACAGTGGGAACTGGCAGTTTCCTTTAAGATCCCTCTGGGGTGCATCAGTGATCCAGACTTGGAGGGGTACACTCCCTCCAGAAACTTGTACAGAAAGGGATTTAGGGTTAATGAAAGTCCATGAAAAGTCACAAGGGTCATTCTGATCTCTTCTTAGAGAACCCAAGATAAAGACTCACAACCCGGTATAAGTCCAATTTTACAACAGGAATTGTTAGTGTCTATCAAGCGATGGATGGATAAATAAAATGTGGTGTATCCATACAATGGAATATAATTGGGCAATAAAAAGAAATGAAGGCCAGCGATGCCTGGGTGGCTCTGCCAGTTGAACTTCTTACTCTTAATCTCAGCTCAGTTCTTGATCTCAGGGTCATGAGTTCAAGACCTGCGTTCGGCTCCACGCTGAGCGTGAAGCCTACTTAAAAGAAAACAAAACAAAACAAAACAAAACAAAAGAAATGAAGTACTGAAAAATGCTATGATTCATGATGAATCTTGAAAACATGCTAAATGAAAGAAGCTCATCACAAAAGACCATGTATTATATGATTCTATTTATATGATATGTCCAGAATAGGCAAATCTATAGAAACAGAATACAGATTAGTGATTGCTTCCTGGGAGGTGAGAGGGGGTAATTACTAATAGATACAGATTATTTTTGTGTGTGGGACAAAAATTAGACTGCAGTGATCATAGCTCAACCATGCAAATCTACCAAAAAACATTGACTTGCACGGTTTAAATGGGTGCATTGAATGGTATGAGAATGATATCTCAGTAAAACTGTTTTTAATAAAAAAGAATTGTTAGCGATTTCCATCTGTGCTGAAGGTAATGAATGAAGGAACGGAAAGGTGCCCTGGTGATGTAGAAGGTCTTAGCTCTCATGTTGGTGTCTGTACGTATCATCAGTCACATTCAACAGGAAACTGTGACCAGAGAAGAGTTTACATAGTTTTCTTCGGGGAGGTGGTGGCTACTGTTGGGTGTTAGTCTCAAATCCCATTCACTCCTTCTTAATTACTTCAGCTGTAAGAGAGCTCTTGCAAAGTTTTGGTTTCATCTCCTCTTCCTCACTTCCTCTCTTACTGGGAACCTGGTCAGCAGTGAGCACATACTGAGCAGCTGCCATCTGCAGGGAGGAGGGACAGTAGGGCATGTCTAGCCTCAATCTTGACCTTGAAGGAACCTGAGAATAGGAGAGCGGAGAGTGTCACGTGGCCTCTGAGAACTGTGAAGTCACCTTTGTGTCCTGTGTGTCACTATTCAGAGCCACCAGAATAAGGGTGACATGGTAGTCCGATCCCAGCCAAGGATGGAAGAGTAGGCACCCTCCTCCGTTGGTTTTTCTGTTGTCAGAGATGACGATGGTTCATTTAAGTGAGTCCTTTTTCCTTCAAGCACTGTGAGTTTTCTGGGAAAGAAATATTATCATTCATTTGCAGGCTTCTTGCTGGGGTCTTCATCAATGTACTTTTTTAAATTTTTTTAATATTTATTTATTTTTGAGAGAGAAAGAGACAGAGCACAAGCAGGGGAGGGGCAGCGAGAGAGGGAGACACAGAATCTGAAGCAGGCTTCAGGTTCTGAGCTGTCAGCACAGAGCCCATCGTGGGGCTTGAACCCATGACCCGTGAGATCATGACCTGAGCCGAAGTCAGATGCTTAACCTACTGAGCCACCCAGGTGCCCCCTTGTCAATGTACTTCTAAGTGGGAAATTAAGTTAAGACGCTGAGCTTTGCCTAAAAATACTAATAGCTAACATTTGTTGAGTTCATCGTATGTGCCCCTCCTGTTCTAAGCACTTTTCCAGTATTATCAGCACCTTGTCAACTAATATTTCTTTCACTATAAATAAGAAGTGTAAAGACACTGCATTCCTTTTTGCCACTACTCTTTTCAGCTTAATTTCAGTAACTTGGGTAGGCTCTTCCTTCAGATTGTATGGTACTGATGCGGCAGCTCAGGGAATCACCAGCCGGATTGGACCCAGTCCTCAGCCAGCTACGCCAGGAGGTTGGCCCCAGGGGCTTCATGTGCCTGGCGTTCTTGATGCCGAGTGAGGACAGTGCATCAGATGTTCTGTGTGTGGTTTTTCTCCAGGATCATCCACGAAGATGGCTTCTCCGGAGAAGACGTGAAACAGTACAAGCCTGTTGTCTACAGCAACACCATCCAGTCCCTGGCAGCCATCGTCCGGGCCATGGATACTTTGGGCATCGAATATGGTGACAAGGAGAGAAAGGTAGGCCGCTGGGCCCATGGGCTCCACAGGGAGGGCGCCTGTGCTCTTTACAATGTCAGCTGCCTCCCAGGAACAGGAAGAGACTGCTGTGTGCGATAGAGAAGGCTAGCCATCAGCCCGAGCCAGTGTGTCTGTCAGCCTGGCAAATACAGGCAAACGGGGCCTAGGTGATGGGCACACCTCCCAAGCAAAGTTGCCAGCAAAGACAGCGGCCGCAGAATTAGTTTATTTTGCATATGACAGAGGGTTGGTGACTGTCCTAAACTGGACCTCCTACAACACACAACATTGTACAAGTACTTGTCCTTGGGCAATGAACTTGAACAGAAAAAGCATCTCCCCTCCTTAGGAGAACCGTGCTTACCTTCTTGGGAGTGGGGGGCAGCCATTCGAATTGACTCTCTTTCCTCCTTCAGACCTCACTCTTCCAAGTGAGTCTGAGGACCAAGGGGGCTCTCCTTCCTGTAGAAGTTGACATCCTGAAATGGGGATTGTTTTTCTTTTTTTTTTTCTGAACTTTTTAATTAACATACAGTGTAATATTAGTCTCAGCTGTACAATTTAGTGATTCAGTGCTTATAGACAAGGGACTGTTTTGCAGTTGAGTTTCCAGGGGTCTGACAAGCTGTGACTGGATTAAGTGCATAAAATATTTGCAAACATTTGCATGAACTGTAAGACTGAACCACATACAGCTACGCGTGGCAAAGCGAAATTAAAGAGGGGAAGGGAAACCTAGAGAATTCTGTCCTGGAGTGGCTCCTTGTGCCGTGGTGGGATTGTGAATCCCAGCAGTCCTTTCCCTGTGTCCTGGAGGGTGGAGGAGGGCAGCAGGTGGAGAGGTCTTTGAGTGCCTGGGCCCCGTGCTGGAGACCCTGGATGGAGAGAATTAATCTGGGATTAATTAATGCGGGATTCAGTGGTGTGCTCTATACATATCCTGTCTGCTAAAAATTATCTCCCTCACAGAGGAAAACTGTCCTTGTCTGGTAAGTAGTCTGTGGCCAATAGCTTTACAGGTAAAATTCAGTAATTTATGCACAAACTTCTAATTCCATAGGGCAGAGTCCTCCCAGCTAAGGCACCGGCTCCTTCTCCATGGGGGTATTTGGTGACAGAGGGTGTGTTGGAGGCCGGCCTGGGATAGGGACACCTTGCACTGGTCCGAGGGCCCCCGTCCCCTGCTCCTCTGGGGGGCCGAGTCCCCCAGTGGTTCCACAGAGGAAGCACCTTCCACCTGGGTGACCGGCTTTCGTGTTGGTCATAGAAGCCGGGCCTGGGGAAAGAGGGGCCCTGTTCGTTCTTCAGTCTTACTTCCATGAAGCATAAGCTGATGGCTTGCAGTGTGCTGGGCACAGTGCTGGCAGCCAGGGATCCGGGAATGAGCACAGAGGAGGCTGTGCCCCGAGAACCCAGGCAGCCAGCACATCCCTACTCAGGGCATCAGAATTAGCCAAGATGGCTACGGGGCTCCATCTGGTCTAATAATACTGGCCACAGTGATAATGGAGAGCTATCACTTAGTGAGCACCTTCTAGCTGCTGGGTGCTGTGCTAAGCATGTAATATATGTTAACTCATTTTCATTAACTTAGGCATTCAAGCCCAGAGTAGGAAACGGCCTGGTGTGATCTTTAGACAAGGGAAGGCCACAGGCCTCTTGGCCAAAGAGAGAGCGAGGTGCCTGAATCTCCATTAACCAAATGACCGCTTCAGAACAGAAGGCATGTGCATCCCGGCACATGCCCTCCACGCTTACACACACACACGCGCACGGCCTGTGAGATGGCCCAAGGGTATGTGCGTTCACTTCCATGCCCACCTCCCAGCCAACATTTCCTTCCCAAAATCTCCTGCCCTGATTAAAACCCAGAAAAGTCATTATGACTTCGGAATGCTTTTCTTCTTCAGGTCTGAAAGCGCTACTTCTTCCTGTGGGATTTTTTCTTTCTCTCCATTTTATTACTCTGAACAGAGAGGTGATTGCTTGGGAATTGGTAGGAATACCATTTATCAAGGACTTTGCCGAGGGCGGGGGGGAGGGGAGCTGGGGCCTCTGGGGCCATGTCTCTGTGACACAGGACAAGACAGCCCTCACATAGGAGAGCAGGGAAGGTGCCAATGCAAAGGGAGACCAAGAACAGAGTGGGGGTGCCCTGGAGAGTCTGCTGGATGTGGTACGGTTGGAGCTTAGTCCTATTACAGCAGGTGGCACCGTGGCAGGTGCCTGGCCCATCCCTAGGGCAGCTCGGGCTCCTCAGGCACAATCCTCCTGGCTGACAAAGGCCTCTAGGCCTGTGGGCACCTCCTCCCTTTGTTATTTCACCTGTGAGGGGCAGAAAAGAAAAGCTGACCCAAGACTCAGGCCAATGTGAGCCAAGCAGCTGGAGAAGGTGTTTTCTGGAAGCTTGCTGGGCTGAGTGCAGGGGTCCCTTTACAGTAGTCTGGGTAGGGGTGTGGGGGCAGCTACTTCAGACAGAGTTTCCCCAGGACCTGGAAGGGGATGAAACTTGGCTAGGAGAAAGAGCCATGGAAGCAGAAGGGGACAAAGGTTCCATACAAGCATGAAGGTCCTGACAGAGGAGTGAGCCGGGCATGTTGGAAGAAAGAAAGCCTGAACTGCACCCTGGGAGATCAGCAGGGCCCTGGGGTATTGGAATCTTCCAGTCAGGTCTACCTACAGTTGGCCAGTTGGTAGATCAGGACACCTCTTTCCTCTCTCAGGACCCCAGGGGCTGCCCACCTGGAGGATCTGCTGTTTGGAAATTGTGAGAACTGCCCAGTGCAGAGCAGACCCAGATTTGTGTTTTGGCCTCTAAGGACCTCCTTTCATCTCTTGGCTTCCCCATCTCTGCCGTCCTCCCCACCCCAATACATCATGGATTATCTGGAGGAAGACAGCCCCACATCCAAAGGCTCCTTGGACAAGCCAGCTTTGCACTCTCCATGCAAAGAAGCATCTAGAAGCTTCCTTGCTTTACCTTATTAGAACAGGTGTCCTTGACTTCTCTTGGCAGCTGGTTCAACACCTGCCCCAACCCCCCAGTGCAGGGAGGAGTGGCTGGTTTCTCTTTCAGCCTCTCTGCCATGTGGACACACCTCAGGCCATATGACTGTGCATGAGCCCCCTCCTGAAAGAGCCTCTCCCTGGGGCAAGTAGCAGGGATCCCTCCACATCAGCCTGGGGTTTCTACATCCCATGCCCCAGCCACACCAGACCACAGACCCCCTCCCCAAAGACACCCCAAGCTCTCATGCCTCCAGCCTTGTCTTAGGTCGTACCCTCTGCTCCCAGTACCCTTCTCCCCTTCTCTTCCTCCTGGAATTCCTTCTGTTGAGTGAGAGCCAGCTTAGCTCCCTTCTCTTCCATGAAGGCTTTCTCTTCCTTCCCCTTGACTGTGAAACTCCGCTCAAGGCCTTCTCTCCATCGAGCATTTACTCACCCACTAGTATGAAAATTGGTTGTGTTACTGCTTCCGTAGAGCCATGATCCTTGCTCTGGAGCGTGTTCAAAACCCATTGGAGCAGCTAATGAAAGCAGTGCGCCTTCTCTGTCCCATGCACACATCTGAGAAATATTGTATATAATTTCAGGGGGCTCTGGATCTCAGAAAGCCCATGAGGGGAGCCTAGAATAAGAAATCTGTCATAATTTCAGGTCCTTCTGCACAAGGCTTGTGTCATTCACCTTTCAGTCCCCTCCCCACTCAAACAAACCTGCACAGTGCTCAGAATATTGTAGGTCTTCAAAACAATCCCTTGAGTAGAATGACATGTCTATCTTTCTCAGTTGTCAGAAGAAAGAAGTACCTGTAACTCATCACTGAATGAACGGATGTTGGTTGCGTATATACTATGGGTAGGCTTTGTGCTAAAGGACTCCGAGGCATTTGAGACAGAGCCTTTAAGGAACTGATCTCCTTGGGAAGACAGGGTTCACAAGCAGAATGGCTGGGCCATCAGGAGGTGTGGGAGGTCAGGGAGAGCCTCTCAGGGAAGAGAGGCTGGCCCAGACCTTGAAGCAGGGGTGTGGCTTGACAGGGACAGATGTGGGTAAGGAAAGGGACTTGAAGCAGCAGGAAGAACAGGAGTGAAGGCAGTGGGTTGGTAGTGACCAAAACAGAGCCGATGGACAGGGGAGGCCAGTGGCCAGAACAGAGGTTAGGATACTGCAAGGTGTGGGAGAGTTAGCAGATGCAGTTAGGTCCAGATGGGGGAGGCCTTGGAAGTCACACCAAGGAGTTTGGGTTTTATCCTATTGGCAGCAGGCAGCCCTTGATAGATTTTGAGCCAGAGAGGGATGAAAGTGAGTTTTTAAGGAAAGGATGGCTTGTGGGGGGTAGAGGGAGGGGGCGGTAGGCTGGAGTGTGAGGCCTCCATGGGAGGAAGAGCAGCAGAGGGGAAGAAGAGGGCCTGGGGTTGAGAAGGCTACTGGGGCAGAAAGGCACAGACCAGGAAACTGCGAAACCTCGGCAGGCGGCAGGCGGCAGGCAGGCGGCAGGCGGGGTGGGGCTGGTGCTAAGTCTCCTTGTGACCTCCTGGCTACTTAAGACCTGCTACCCAGTGGGAGTGATCAGCAAGCAGATAGATTAGAGACCTGAAGCTTTAGGAACTGAAGATGCTGATAACAGTGGCTTCCAATCTGTAAAGTCCAGAGCCCGGTTTACGTGATTTACATTAATTACCTAATGCCAACAGCTACTGTACAGAGGGTGCTATGGTTATCCCGATTTTGCAAATGACAAAAAATTAGAGAGGCTCCGTGAATTGCCCAGGGTCCTGCAGACAAAATATGTGCATATCTAATCTAGCTGGTAACTCTCCTGTAGCTGTAACCCATGTGGTTCAGGTCCAGAGCAGACACCCACTTAAACAGGCGCAGCACACCAGGCAAAACAGACCTTTGAAAGAATCTCCTTCTTTATCTGAAGTCTCTCTAAAAGCAAAGGGACCCAAAGGGTAACTCCTGATGCTTTTCTCAGATATCCTTTTCTGGCTTCCTCATGTCTGCCTCACCTCTACTCTCTCTCTTGAGCTGCTGTACCCCCAAATTCTGCAGATACCCCTCTCTACCCCCAGCCCTCCAGGCTTTCCCTCTCTTGGCCTCTTTCTCCTTCTCGCTCCCCCGCCTTTTCTCTGGCTCCTTCTTTTCCTCCTCTCTGCCTCTGAGAGGTTCCCTCTCGTCCTCTCCTCTCCCCCTTTTCTCCATCTGTTCCTCAGCTTCTCTCTTCTTCCTTGCCCTCCATCTCTCCTTACCCCCCTTTTCTCCCCTCCCTCTTCCTCCCTCCTTCTCCTCCACTCCTGCTCCCTCTCTCCGCCTTCTTCCCTTTCCTTCCCTCATTCTCGACCTCCCTCCTTCCTCATTCCCAGCTCATTATCATGTAAATTGTCTTAACCTTTGGAGCTGCCTCTTTCCTCCCAGTGCTTCCCGGGTACTCAGCCCAGGGCCTCCATCTGCATCACAAAAGCAGAGAAACTTGTCTGGCGGAACTGGCCTGGACCCCGAGGAAGAAAGGGTGGGGGAAATGACAATTACAGGATCAGAAGGTTCACCAGGACCAAAGAGGGGATGGAGAAACAAGCCCATGTTAACAGATGTTATCACATGCATATAACATATAAGCGTACGTAACATTTATGTGCATATCCGTGTATACTTACATATGTAATGTACACTGTAGACCAGTGGGACAGCAGGAAGAAGTAACACCTTGAGCTTGTAGGAGGCTTTACTCCGTTGAAAATACTCTCATTTTCATTTGTTCACCCTTTGTACATGTACTTATTTCTCTCATTAAATTATAAACTCCCTGAGGACAGAGTATAGGTCTTGAGTACAGTGTTGAATACTATGTCCATATTCCAACTGTACCACCAGCTCTACGGCCCTGGGTAAAATATTTAACCTTCTCAACACTCAGTGTTTTTGTCTTCAAAATGGACATAATCCTAATACCTCCTTCATTCATCTGCTGTAAAATCAAATGAGATCATGCATGCCAAGTGCTTAGGAGAGTGCCTGACACAGAGTTCCCAGTCCAAAAGTCTTGTTCTTTTGTTTGTTTGTCTAAAATTATCAATAAAATCTTGATAAATTATCCTGATGGCAACCTAGTGAGGAATGGGTGCAGTTTTCTCTGCATTTTGCATGGTAGAAACAGAGGCCCAGGTACCGCGCAGGGTCACTGACCCAGAGGGGGCTAAAGACCGGTGCTGGCGGGAATTGCTGCTGGTGCTCTTCTGTTCCACCAAGGGGCTTCATTAGAACCGCCCCCCACCAACCCCAGATAATGGCAGCTCTTTGGGGAGGCGGAATCAAATCTCACACTTGGTTTCCAGAATGTCATCGGATCTCCTCTGGTGAAAGGAAATCTTGACATTTAAGTCACACAGTGGAGCTCAGAACCCTATCTTTTTTTTTTTAATCCTGGAAATATTGTGGGCTCGTCTCCATGGCACACCCTGTACTTTGCTTGAATTCTAAAACGGACAAAAACAAGGATGCTCTCTGGCCTGTGTCTGCCCGCCTTCCCTGGGGCCTGGGGGAAGCTCTTTGGTGGTGGTCAGATCTGATGGGGGCTGGGGGAGGTGACAGGTGAAGGCCTCCTTGAGCCCGTGACCAAGCCCGAAGCCGGGAAGGGGCTTCTGCTGGGCAGCAGCACGAACCCCTGTCACGCTGCACACCAGGCCCTCTGGCTGTCCCAGCCCAGGCTCCGCCCCGCTCTGACCTTTTGCCTGCCCAGATCCTCAGAGCTGGAAAGTCCTCCATTTAAGACCATCTAATTCTACTGCTCCATTTTACAGATGGGGCAGAATAGGCCCCATCCGGCCCAAACAGGAAAGGGACCTACTCAGGGGATGATGTGGCAGCCCAGGACTAGAACTTCAAGTTTTCGGAATCACCATTCACTTCACTTTCCATCTGACCAGCCTGCCTCAAATTACCCAGCCAACATGAGGCCTCATTTTGGCCAGTTAGTCATTTCACAAACACTTACCGAGCACTCCCTTCCTGGCTGACCGTGCACAGGGCAGCAGGGGGCTCCCAAGCTTGGGCAGAGATCCTGTTCCTCGGATGAGTAGCAAGGTAGACTTCTTGATTTCTGAGACCTCATGCAGCTCTGACAGTCCTGCTCTGCGGGACTCAGTGCAGCCAGGCCAGCCCCCTCCCTGGGGTCTAAAGCGACTTCGGGCTCCAGGTTTGGGACACACACCCGTTGTTTAAACCCGGTCATAAGAAGCCCCACATCTCGCTGCTGAGACCTTGGCCCAGGGCTGCAGCACCAGGCTCACCCATCTGCATGTTCTCCCCATCATTGTGTTCAGTGCAGGGCAGGGGTCAGCGGACAGCTGAGCTCATGAGTGATTCCATTCTTCAGCAGGTGTCCCGAGGCCAAGGGTTGGGCTAGGTGCTAGGGGTTTGCCTGTGTGAGCCGGACAGACACAGCCCCTGTGCTGAATAGACAGGGCACGGGCGGAATGAAAGATACAGAACACACTTATTTTCATGCCTCCTTAATCTCAATGTTGAGAGCACAGCTGGCTGGAGCAGCCTCCTGCATTCCCTCATGTATTTGTCCATGCAGGTACTCACGCAGTGGTGAGTCAGACCCAGTCCCTACCCCCAAGGGGCACCGGCAAGGAGGGCCAACACGTCCAGAGAGAGCGCTTTTTATTTTTATGAAAGTGCGATGTTACGAGCCCTTAAGTGGGTAATGATGATGAAGACAATAACAGTGATCTATCCGTGGGTTGTCTGAAGAGTAAATGACTCAGCAAATGCAGGCCGTTAGAGCAGGGCCTTGCACACAGTAGGTGCTCAGGAGAGGTTAATTAACATTAGGATTGTGTGCCTTGAAGCAAAGTGACAGCTATCATAGTTTTGAAAGGCTGCTTCTGCCTGGTAGGCGAAGGGAAGGAGGGAGACAGGCCTTCTGGGCAGAGGGCAGTGGGAGGTAAATCAAGGTCCACGCCGGGGCTTGAGGATGCATAGGGGAAGTACTGCTTTTGCTTAGTTTCTGTCCTGTTGTCACTTAGCCATCCTGGGGAAACAGTAGGAAAGCTGGAGCAAGCTTGAACAAGCCACTTCATGCATGATTGGTGTTTAAGGAAGAGGTGACAAGGCTCCTCATCCGAGCTTTGGTGATTCCTAAGGGCTAGGTCGAAAACCGTTTCTGCATCTTGACAAGATGCTAAGCCATTCCCTGCTTTGGTAACTCTCGTGTTGAGAACACACCAGGGGTTTTTCTGGGGGATAGAGGATCCCACTTGGTGTCCGGGTCCTCCCTGTGGACAGTCGGGGGCTGTGGTCCAGACCCATAGATGAAGGACGTTCTTATAGGAGGCTGGGCTCAATCTGCTGCCGCAGGGCATTCTCAAAAAGTTGCCTCCGGGACGACATTGTTGGGAAAACGTTTGCCTGGGAGAAAGCCCACATTCCTCCTGCCCTGAGGCCCTTGACCCCGAGACACCAAGCCAGGTAGGAACCCACTCCCTGAGCTCCTTCTTCAAGAAGCAGCAGACTGCCTTTACAGTTAGGGATGGATTGTACGCACTGGATTTCAAGTAGTCACGCTCATAACTATAAACGGTAAGTGCTTTTTCTTGAGCAAGTCACTCCAAGTTTCACTATGTAAGTTAGCACGTATTTGGCTACAAGGAAAAGAACACCCCACCAGCAGTGGGTTGGAACCATAGGAATGGCCGTTGTTCCCTGGATAGGCAGGCCCAGGGCTGTGCATGAGGCTGCGCAGTGTCAGGGCCCGGGTCGGCACCCATGGCTTGCTGGGTGCTCTTGGTTCCAAGATGGCGGGTGACACACCTCATCTGGAGGCAGGTGGAGGAGCAGAGCAGTTCGCCTTCCTACCCCGCACTGGCCTAGCAGTAAGAGAACTGGAGGAAGCAAAACTGGCCTTCCTTGCCACTCGAGTGGGACACACAGGCGGGAGGGCAGTTTGGGGCTGGCACCAGGCGCTGCCTGCGGACGGCCAGGGATGAGACCAGCACATGAAGAAGGGTGTGCTGAGGTGATGTAGGGCAGGGGGCAGCAGGCGCTCTGGTGGATGGGGACTCTAAGATGAACTGTCTTTCCAGGCGGTGGCAGAGGTGGCTCCTGGTTTCTTCTCTGGCTGTTGCCCCTGATTTCCCACTGTCTTCGTCTCCTCAGGCTGATATAACAAAAATACCGCAGACATAAACAACAGAAATCTGTTTCTCACCATTCTGGAGCGGGGGGGACGTCCAGGATCAGCAGATCAGACTCCTGGACGGCCCTCTTCTGATTGTGTCCTTACGCGGCAGAAGGGACAAGGGACCTCTGTGGGCTCACTTCTGGGAGGGGGGCTCTGCCCTCATGACCTGATCACCTCTCAGGCACCCTCCTCCTAATAGCATTTCACAAGAATTTGCAGAGAGGCAGGGACACAGACATTCCGTCTACAGCACCCATGGCGGCTCAGAAAGCTGATGTCCCAAGGGGCACCAGAGACAAGAAAACAGCTGGTGGCATGTGACATCAGTGCAGAGCTGATGGGAGAAGTCCCAGGGAAGAATTTCAGTCTAGCCGACCCTGGGGCAGGGCTCCCCGGGCAGAGCACAGTAGTCAGGCGCCCTCAGCCCCACCTTTCCCCAGCACCCCGACTTCTCTGGCTCGTCGGGTGTTGCCGAGGCCACAGTCAGCCCCGGCCTCCATCTGGCCCCGCCCCCCCCCAGCCCCGACATCCCCTCCGAGGCATACCAAGTGGAGGGGAGTTAAGGCCAGGGCACTTATGCCTTTGCACGTTCACATGTTCGTTGCCTGTAGAAAGGGGAGTTGGATTTTTAAAAGAAAGAAAAGGAAAGGAAACATAAATGGGAGAGCCTACAGTAACAAAACACAGCAGTCAATGAAAGCCACCGGCCATGATGCCTTGGACTTGCATGTTCTTTCCTTGTCTCTATGTCTCTCTCATGCTAGTTTATATCCCCCTCCCCACCGTGAGCCCATAATTACTCTGCTCTGACAGTGGAAGAATGTTACAACTATGCAAATAAATATTCCAGAGCATCCAGACTGACGTGGGTCCCCACTAATGGCCTTTCTGGTGGTGGTCCGGGAGGCCCCTACATTACAACCCTTCCCGTCTCTGCCTGGCCACCCCACAGGGGGACCTGTGACCCTCCTCTTTGCAGAGGGGTCCTAGTGGATATGTCCTTTGGGCTCAGCATAGTTGTTTTAAGGGGGCAAACGAACTACCAGGGAGACCTCCCAGCCGTAGAAGATGCAGAGAAAGGCTAGGAGAGGCCTGCCTGGCCAATGCCATTTTTTGAGATCCCTGGCATATTGAAAACTAAAGAATTCCCATGTCAAGGGTCACAAAATTGTGGTATATTTTAAATGTGTATGCTTAACAGGTAATATCTTGGACCCGCTGCAAATGCAATGCAATATAGTTGCGATACCTAAAAACTAGCTACAGGACTTATGAGAATATGAATCCACAGGGCAGTGCTGGCCACGTGGTCCTATAGTGGATGCTTTCCGATAAGCATCATCACCTCTCACCACAGGGGTCTCTCCCTGACTATGTCTATGACCTCACTTGATCCAAGCCCCAGATTTGAGTGCTTTGTGAACGTGTGGTCCCTTCCTGGTGACCCGAGACCCCGCAGAGGAGCCTGTGCTAAAGCCCAGCTCCCTGGGAGGGGTCAGGGGCCGAGAAAGGGTTAGGTGTGTTGAGGTCGCAGCACCGTGTGGGTGAGACAATGAGTCATAGGCAAGGTGGGGATGGCCGCCGTGACAGCTGGGTCTCTCCCCAGCTCAGGGGCCCTGCTCTGAGCCAGGGGCGGAGCAGTGGGGAGGGAGGCACATAGGTAATAACCACACACGAGCGGTTCGGAGTGGTTTCCCGGTGGAAACCAGAACACGTCTGCGCCTCGGACAACCACACACACACATTCACATTTGCTCAGTTTCCTCCTCCTCCGTCCTGCTTGCCAGCAACCTACAGTAGTCTGGTGTCACTGCCAAAGACCCCTCTCTGGACAAGTTGGGACTCTCTTGGTCACAAGTATAAAACACACCATCAAACTGGCTTATGAAAAATAAAATCAACAGGCCCAGAGACTAAGAAGTCTAGAGGTTTGAGGCGCCTGGGTGGCTCAGTCGGCTGAGCATCCGACTTCAGCTCAGGTCATGATCTCACAGTTCATCAGTTCCAGCCCACCGTCAGGCTCTGTGCAGACAGCTCAGAGCCTGGAGCCTGCTTTGGATTCTGTGTCTCCCTCTCTCTCTCTGCCCCTCCCCTGCTCATGATCTGTCTCTCTCTGTCTTTCAAAAATAAATAAATGTTTAAAATTTTTTTAAGACGTCTAGAGGCACAGGTGCAGGTGAGGCTTGATTCAGCAGCTCTGAGGCCATCCTTGGCTTCTTATCAACTCTCCACTCTGTCCCACTGTGTGGTCTTCACCTTAGACTCCACCAAATTGCTCTCTCATTTTGCCAAACCATGGCTACAGCAGTTAAGTTGCCGTATCTTTACACCACACCTGGCCTGTGAGTGTCCTGCAGTGTACCCTCCTGGAAGATGGGGGGCAGGCTTCTCGGACACTCTTCCCTGAACAGCTCCCCAAGCCCTGGGAGTCCTCTCTCTCAGTAGCCCTGCTGGAGCACAGGCCCATCCCTGAACCAGTTGCCATGACCAGAGTTCAGCAGGGTTTCGAGCCAGGCTTTGGAATCAGAGAGACATGGCCTTGAATCTTGGCCCTGCCTTTCACCCCGTTGGACTTCAGGTTGGTCACCTGGCCCAGTGAACCTTAGATTCCTCATCTGAAAAGTGAGGATATGTTCTAGTTAAAGGAAATAATGCAGGTTAAGATGCCTGGCACCTGCTAAGTGCTCAATAAACAGCTACTGTGTTCACCCTCCTCTTACCCCACTTTGCTGCCTTTTTGGTGAAGACCCCAATTTTGAAATTAGGGTAAAGAGTTAGTGCCAAGGCCTCCGAACTACTGCAGATCCAAGAGGTGGCCTCCCCCTGCCTGAGGTGACCTGTTGGCTCTGGTTCTAGCTCCGGTGGGGCGGGGGGAGACAGGCCCCTCAGCCCCTGCCCTCTTGCTGGCTTTGCAGGAGTGGAGCTTAGGAGCTCAGCGCCTGATCCTGGGCCCAGCGAGGCCTGAGAAAGAAGCCCAATGAGAGAGAGACAAAGAGAGAAGAGGCGGGACCACAGAGAGAAGGAAGAGAGGCAGGTGGTCCCAGGTGACACTTGTCTGGGGGTTCTTAATGAGTGGAGGGGTCACCATGGCAGGTGCCCCTCAGTCAGTGTTAGCGCTGCCTGTGGCCCTGTGAATGACATTCCCACGGTAAGCCCCTCCCTGTCTCTGCAGCTGCAAGTGTCTTCTCCTTTTCCGAGGTGCCTATATCTGTCCCTTTCATTCACTTGTCCAGCATTTGAGAAACGCGTGCTGTGGCCGCGTGTGCACCAGCAGTGGGCCGAGCTCTGGACACACAGTGCTGAGCAGAAACAGTCGGGTGCTGCCGTCACTGAGCTCAGTCTGGAAAAAGAGGGCGCCCCTTAGTAACTCTAGAGAGCTGTGAGCATCCTGGCTGCAGGCCCGGCCTGGCCTGTGCTGAGGATGAGGCGCCTGACAAAGAGCACCAGGGACTGGCGTGACGGAGGCAGATGAGAACAGGAGAGAAGAGGCGGAACCTGGCAGGCAGGTGGAACAGCATGTGTAAAAGCTCTGAGGTGAGGAGCTCTGACCAAGGAGAAGGGTCTGAAAGAAGGCCAGCATGACCAGTGCCCAAAGGGCAATGGGGCAGAGGGGTCATAGATGAGGCCGAAGAAGGAGCCAGGGCCAGCCAGGTGAGAAGAGCTGCCCCGCCGTGGAAGGGACTTTGTCTTTGTTCCTAGTTCAGCAAGAAGTCACAGAAGGTTCCTGAACACTCCCCACCTCCTGCTGGGTGGGGAGTGGAGAGGCCACAGCAAGAAAGTCAACAGGGAGACGAACAGAGAGGCTCCTGTGGGCATCCAGGGAGAGAGAGGGGTACAGTCTGTTCCAAGAAAGGGCTGGGCCTCGCTCTGGGTCTGCCCACCATCCACCTGACATGAAGCCTTGTGCACCTGCCACATTGCCCAGCAGGACCTCCCGGGACGCTGCCTAGCCTGGAGCCTGCCAGACCCTGTGGTGTCTGTTGGTGAGCGGATAAAGGTCGCCCCCACCCCTGCAGCTTAACCAATACAGATGGGACCCCAGGCCCCGAGCACAACAGCCCCGGCCCGCTTGCTCTGTGCATCCAGGAAGTCCTCAGGGGGGACTTGCATTGGAGAGCAGTGGCCTCCCCACCCCGAACCCCTGACTCCAGCCCCTTCTGGTTCTGGCCCAGATTCCCCAAACCCCTATCCTTGGCCTCAGTCTCCTCATCAGTAAAATAGAGATAATTCCATTATTATGACGATCGAATAACCATAGACAGGGAGCTCCTGCCCTGCAATGTGCTCCTGCAAACACAGCACGAACACGTTACTTCCACTGACGCCCACAAGCCCTCCTGGCTCAGACAAGCACGCGTCACCCAGCACAAGTGCTAGCAGGCCGCTCTCCCTCCTTCCTCTTTCAGAGTCAGCCCAGGAGCAGCTGACAGCTTCTGGAGGAGATGTGGACCAGGGGCATTTGCACACCCAGACTTGCCTCCCCCAGTATCTCTGGTCCGAGGTCCCCAGGGCACAGTCCTGAAATAGCTCACTGCCAAATTAGGTCCAGCGTCTCCAGCTCTGTGGGCGCCTCCCCTCCTTTCCCAGCCCTCTGTCTTCCTTCCATTCTCCTTCCTGCCGCATTTCCCTGCATGGAGCCCAGACCAGCTAGTTCCCCTGATGATAACTGGCCAAGGAGAGGAAGGAGCTCTCCGGGCCAGGGCACCAGCCATGGTTAAGTATCCTGACTCTCAGATCCTGCCCTGCCCAGGCCCAGGCTCAGGAGTTCTGCTCTGCAGCAGGAAGCTGGAGGGTGAGGTCCCTGACCCGTTTCCTGTCATGGAGAATGACCTGCACCTCTTAGAAGGGGAGCTCTGTGTGCCGTGGGGCTCGGGCGTCAGTGGGGTACAAGGTCAAAATCGGATCCTGTTTTCAGCTTTGTGACATCAGGTAGGCTCCTCACATACCCTAAACCTCAGTTTCCTCATCTGTGTGAAGGAAATACTACCAGTGTATCTCAGGGGCACCTGACTGGCTCAGTTGGTGGAGCATGTGACTCTTGATCTTGGGGTTGAGTTTGAGCCCCGTGTTGGGTGTAGAAGTTACTTAAAAAACAAATCTTTGGGAAAAAAAAATACCAGTGTGTTACCAGGGGCTTACCCGGCTGTAACCAAGACCCCTGAACAACAGTGACATAAGTAAGACAAAGGCATTTCTCTCTTGGCCTCAGCCGCCCAGGTGTGACATGGGAACAGTCCCTTCTGTCCACAGCTGGGATGCCCAGTCACCTTCAGGGCCACTGTGTTCATGGCAGGCCTGAGGGGCGGCTCCAGCTCCCCCTTCTACCCAGCAGTGGTGGGTGAAAAGGAGAAGGGTTCGATTGTTGAAGGCCTTGAGTGTTGGGCCAAGGAGGACAGGTTCTCCATGGCACAGGCCAGATGTGTCTGAGCTGGGGAAGAGCCCCTGCCTAGCACTGTTCCACCAGCCCCGAGAGGTGGGCCGACGCACGTCCTTACTGGAACCCGTTGCATCGTGTCAGTTTGCTTCAGATTTACTTTCCACCCAGGCCCGGCAGCTCTCCCTTGAGCCCAAGCGTCAGGGCTCAGACGCCCTTGCACCAGCCGCCCCTTGGGGCAAGCCTCCCTCCACAGCAGGAGCCCCTGCCTCACCCAGCGCCTCCGGCCCCCTCCCCGTGCTTCCCCTCCTCCTGCCTCCACGTCCCTGGTGGTCTGCGGCTGCCCTCCGGGGGTGTAATCACAGGCTTTCTCAGTGAGCACTTACAGGAAGAATCACTGACACTCTGCTAGCCTGGACCTCCTCAGACATTCGTTCCGTGAGGTGATCCAGCAAAACACACGTTTCCTGTCGAGTACGTTTGAACACGGACCGCGTCTCCTCGAGGGGAAGCACAGTGCACACTACAGCATCCGAGGAAGTTTGTGGATGCGTGGCTCATCCAGAATTTCCCAGTCTTTTTTTTTCTTTTTTGAGTCATCCTATTACGTTATGTAACCATTGCCCAGGACCTGCGTTCTCGAGCAAGCCCTTCCTTTCACAGAAGGGGAGACAAAGGCACAGAGAAAGGAGAGGCTTGCACAAGGTCACATCCCAGGCCACAGGAGAGCTGCTTTCCAGACCGCTTCCACGCCTCTCCCTGGCAAGAACCACTCTCACACTTTCCAGAAACTGTTCCAGGTCTTCCTTCTCTGCTCCCCAACCTACACCCTCCGCCTTGCCCCAAACTCCAGGAGGGCCACCAGTGGGGCACTTGACCCCTATGGCTGAAAGTGAAGCACTGGGCTGCTGATCTCGTTTTTGCCGTCCCTGAATCAGGCAGGTCCAAGGTCGGCCCGCTGACTCCCACCGTGGCTTGCACTCTGCTTGTGCCCAGAATCCCAGAGAAGGGGAACCCTGGGCACCTCTGTAAGCTGATCACACTTTTCGAAGTGCTGTCTACACGTGAGCCCCCTTGGTCCTTCTCTGGCCCCTTTGAGGGCATCCTGTTTCTTGGTGGGACCCCAACTGATAACATAGATTCCATTACTGTCCTTGCTCTGCAGATGAGGACACGGAAGGTCAGAGAGAGGAAGTAACTGTTACGCCCAAGGTCGCACTGCTGTGGGCCGGGCGCAAGGTCAAGGCAGTCCGGGCCAGAGCATTTGCTTGTGACCAGGCTCACAAGGAGGCAGGCCCACGTCCTCCATGTGGTCCTTCCCCCAAGGAAGATCACTAGGACCCACCATCGGGGGCCAGGCACTGAGCTGTCTGTACAAAAATGACCAGTTAATCCTGGAAAACCGGGAAAGGGCCAGCCTCATCTGACGCCCCACCACGCTCACCCAGGCCGTTGGCAGATGAGGCCAATGTGCCAACGAAGCAAGTGTTCTGCCCCCCGTCGCTGGCTCCTGGGCCTTGCCAGCCACAGGGGTGGGTGGGTGGAAGGACGGCTCCAGGGTCACCCTCCCAGGCCTGCCAGGAAGCAAGCCCAGAGCACATCCTTGGGCTCCAAGTCCTAGCAGTTTTCAAGCTGGGCAGAGGGGAGGAGAATCAGGCCTCGCCTCTGCCAGGAAAGGTGGGGGAGGTGGGAAAGTGCAACCCCACCCCTTATCTCACCAGCCATCTAGCTCCACAGGGAGAAGAGCTGGTGCAGGGCCAGTCTTCCTCACTGGGACTCAGGAGTCCAGAGGGGCAGGGGCCCAGTCTGCCTGGGACCCCCTTCCCAAGCCAGAGGCATGCCAGGCCTCAGCTCATGGCAGAAGAACACGGACCCTTCCCAGAAGAGCCTGGTTTTCTGCCCAGCCCTGCTCCCTGCTGGCTGTGTGACCTCAGGCAAGTCCCTTGTCCCACCGGGTCCCACGGAAGGAGCAGATGGCCTCTAAGATTTCCCCTCCACCGCCTCCCTCATGTTAGTTCTATAAATTCTAAACAGTTCTATAAATTCTCCTGGCAGAGCTTAATTGCTAAGGTTAGGTGATTGCCAGCACAAGGCTCTTCCCTTGAATCCAAAAGAGAAAGAAGCCCAGAGTTTCAAAAGCAGGACACGTGTGAAAGTTGGAGACTGACTTCTCTCAAGGTGGGAGTTGCTGTTAGCTGCAGGCAGAAGCAGCTGGCTCTCTGCCAGCACCCAGGGCCCACGACTTAGGGCAGAGGCTGTGAGGATAGGCAGGTCCTAGCCCCATGGGAGCCCCAGCCTGGACTGGCATGCACAGGCCACCGAGCCATGGGGACGAAGCCACTAAGTTGGGCAGAAAACCCCTGTCAGGTGTTCCCACTGCTGCCTCTGTGTCAAGGGTAGCATTGTTCCTGGGGGGCAGTGTGGCCGGATGAGGCTGTCAGTTCAGGTCTGCCCGATCTGGAAGGCTCCCTGGGTGGTGGGGAGAGGGAGGGGGGATTTCAGGGGCTGTTTGCTTGAGGAGGAGGAGATGGCACAGCACAGGGAGCAGGGTGGGGGTGTGACTCCAGGGACAACTCTGGGCATGGTCACAGTTTGTACACGTGTCTTTGGACCCACACTCCCAAACCCAGAGCACCGTCAGGGCACCTGGAGCTCAGAGCAGCGGGCAGTGCTGCTGCTGGATATCCCTCGACCCATTTAGTGCCCTGCCTGCTGCGGCCAGGCCCCAAGAGTCCCCTCGCCAGCAGTCAGCCTCTCTGGCCCGCTGTAGCCTGTGCGCCAGGCCACAGCCAATGACAGCTTTTACAGAGCCATAGCTGATTCTCTGCTTACCAGCCTCGATGGCGCCCTTGGCCCTCAGAATAGAGCCCTGCCAGCCTTGGGTCTGTTTCTCATGCCTTAAATGCTGCAACTTCGCGGCCCCAGGATCTCTGCAGGAGACATTCTGTCCTGCTCCTGTTCCTCACCTCCCCCCACCACCTGCACCCCACCTCCCTAAACTTGGGCTCTACTGTCCCCTCTGGAATCCTTGCCTGACCTCCCCAGACCAAGCCAGGCCTTTTGTCCCAATGCTCTCAGAGCCCTGGGAGCTCACTTCATGGCCTTGTCACATTTGTAAATATATGTGTAAAATATTCGATCCCCTGCTAGACCATAGGGGAAGGGACAGGGTCTATGTGACTCCAGATGGAATCAGTACCCAGCACCTAACACAGCACCTGGCCCAGAGCAGGTTACACTCTGCTTCATAGACAGACACTCGCCCATGGTGTGCTGGGGTGTCTGCTGGGGTCAGAAGGTGCAGATCTCTGGTCCACCCCACCTTTCAAAACCGAAAGTTCCCTCCCGCCAAAGTCTCTCTTGAGCCCAGGAAACAGCTCCAGGCAGGCTCTCCCCTCCTGAGCCTTCCTGGCACCCCAGCCCCCGAAGCAACCATCTCAGAGTCCAGAGTCCCTGCAGACACCTCGCACTGTAAGCCCCACAGGCTTGGCGAGGTGAGGGTGTCAGGCACTCAACCCGTTCCTCCTCCCCAAGCCTTGGCCTAAGAAGAGTCTGGAGACACTGTGAGTTCTGGGTTTTAGACCCAGTTTTGCCAGTAGCTATCGAGCTGGGGTCCTTGAAAACCCCAGAGTAGGTGCTCTCACGGGGTCTCTTGGCCAGCTGACCATGTAGATCCTGAGGCCCTAGGGGTTATGGCATCCTTGGATGAGCAGGGGCATGGCTTCCCATGGCTGTGGAGGAGAGAGTCACAAAGAAACAGCCAGAGTGAAACCTTGAGACGCCCAGTCTACTGACCTGAGTTCCCATAGCCCTCACAGGTCCTGAGGTGGGATTTTAAAAAACCCCACCCCCATTCTGGAGTATTGGGTGAGAGTCTGGAGACTGTGCTGTGGAGAAGCCAGAGGCCCTGATGGCCCTGGAACTTCCTATTGTCCTTGCCTAGGCCTAGGCATCTCTGAATCCTTCCTCCAGTGTTTACAGAGCACCTGTAAGTGCCAGGCTGGCAGCAGACAGGTCCGTGCACATGGGGGCCCAGAGACCTGTCACCCGCATCGTGGCACCCGGCACAGTGCTTAGGCAGCCAGCCCAGTAACAGTGCTCACCAGTGGGGCGGCCTGGGGGAAATTCCTGATCCATTCTGTCCTTTTTCTTTAGCTGTAACACGGCGGTAAAAGTGGTACCTACCTTGTGCTTGGGACAATGTGAAGGCCTTCAACAGTCGCCCAGAACATTAGTATGTGTAAGCTCCCTATTAGTCTGCTCGGGCTGCGGCAACAAAACACAGACTGCCTAGATTAAAAAACAGGAAGTTATTTTCTCACAGTCCTGGAGGCAGGAAGTCTAAGAGATCCAAGTTGTGGCCCATTCAGTGTCTGGTGACAGCTCTCTTCCTTACCTGCAGAGGGCCACCTTCTCATTACGTCCTCACGTGGCCTGTCCTAGGTACACGTCTGCAGAGTGGGAGGGAGGGAGGGAGAGAAAGCTCTTTGATGTCTCTTCTTATAAGGACGCTAATCCTATCAAATCAGGGCCCTACCTTTATGATCTCATTTCACCTTAATTACTTCTTTACTCTGCATTCAGCCACTCTGAGAGCTAGGACTTCAGCATATGAATTTTAGGTGGATACGTATATTCAGTCTACAGATCTTATTAAGAAGACTTTGCCTTTATGATCTGCTACCCTGATTAGGCTCTTGTTGATAAACTGACCTGGTATGTCTATAGCCTTTACCACCGGCATAGCTCTGTGGTGAGTCCCTGTAAGGGCAGGAACCCCGTGTTTCCCAGCTCCAAGCTCTGGACTTGGCACGAAAGTAAACCCCTGTCACAACCGACATCTTTTCCCTAATGACTAAGGCTGTTGAGTATCTTTTCATATCTTTTTGGCCATTTGTGTATGTTCTTTGGAGAAACTGTCTATTAAAGCCTTTGTCCATTTTTCATTTAGGTTATTTATCTTACTGTTGAGTTGTAAGAGTTCTTTATATACTCTGGATACTAGTCCCTTCTCAAATATATGATTTGCAGATATTTTCTCCCATTCTGTGGATTGTCTTTCCCCTTCCTTGATGGTGTCCTTTGAAGTCCCACCCACTTCCGCCCCCACCCCCTTGCTTGGACCAACTCTTCCTCCTTTCTGGCCCTACTCCTCCTTCTTTCAGGCTCTCTGGGCATTTGCGCTCTTCTGGAGCTATAGGAACTGGCTCTTTCTGCTTCCTGGGCTTCCTCTCCCCGTGTTCCCAATGGGCTCTCACCCAGCCAGCAGCTTGACCTGCACTCAGACTGTGGATGTCCCTGGGTTTGGGGGTTTCTGAGGCTGTGTGCTAAGCTGTGGCCACAGCCCCACGGCATGTCCCCTTGTGTGGACAAGGGGGAGAGAAGACCACCATACACTGGGCATCAACTGTATACTCCGCGCTTTGCTTGCACGATTGCATCGCATCCCCAGAACAGTGCCAAAGACACTAGTATTTTCTCTACCCTGTGGATGAATGGAGCCAGGATTTGCCATCAAGCACCTCACAGCATGTACCTGGCCCATGAGCAACAAGTCTACGTTCCTATCTGGTGAATGTCTACTCTGGGAGGGGCCCCGGGGTTGTCCAGAAATACTAGAGAAGTGGTGGTGCCTTAGTCCCCAGGACTAACTTCCGGAACAGTAGCTGCAAAAGTTCCTTGACACTTCAGAGAATGCCAGACTTCACCTGCTGTAACAACACCCCCCCCACAACCTCAGTGGCTGAACACAGTAAAAGATTGTTCCTTATTCACATCTGATGCGAGGTGGAGGGTCACACTGGTCCACAAGGTCAAGAGCCAGCTCCTCCACCACGATCAGTGGCTTTGCCAGGCCCTCAGGGTTTTCGGCTGGACCCCTGGTGTCAGCCTGGCAGGCAGGGGAAGGAGGACACAGTGAAGGTTATAAGGGAAGGTTTTGAGAGCCAGGCTACACTTCATTGGCCAGAACTTGGCCACTTGGTCACACCGAACTCCAGGGGGCCTGGGAAATGTCCGGCTGTGACCTCAGGAAGAAAAGTCAAAATGTCCTCATCCGCAGAGCGCTGGTGTCTGGCCCCAGGCTCAGATGTGAATTGTAGCCACACAGCTTCCAGGCCCTCCAAGCACTGCCTCCAGTGTGGGGAGAGGTCCACAGCTATGGCTCCTTTGGCCCCATTTCCTGCCCCACCCTGGGCCCGAGCTGAGAGGTTAAGGAGCAGTCATTGTCTGGGATGTGGTGGAGCACAGCTTCAGGCTTACTTTGGTGGCGATTGTGATGGAGTGTCCTCTTCTCACTCTGTCTTCTTTATCCCAGCTCTGTAAACGGGGGCCGTCCCGGTGCTGGTGTGCGTGACAGCTCTGGGACGGGGGCCCTGTGCTGTGTGCCAGCGTTCCAGGGACGAGTCCTTTTATCTCACTGTTTCTCTGATGTGGTCCACGTACTTTGGAGGCTATATAAACGTTTTATTTTTACTTCTGAGGTTATATATTTATGATAATGCATATCGGGAAAAAAATCTATAACACATAAAAACCCATAACGTCGCATAAATTATCACTCAAGATGAAGCTAATTTGGGGGCTCTACTGATAATGGGGAAAAAAATGGTGCATGAATGAGTTTGGAAACACTGCATGAGATAGAAAGGCTTAGATGCCAGACTGTCTCGGTGAACTGTGGCTCTGGTGCTCTCTAGCTGTGTGACCTCTGTGTACCCACTTCCCTCCTCTGTAGCATGTCCCCATAATGTACAGAGAGGACAGAGAGACTAGGGTGTCAAGTGATACATATCACCTGCTCACTGGGTACAAGTTACGGATGTTGTTAGTTACTAGGAAAAATTGGACCATAATGCAGTTTGGATAATCCTGTGCCAATAATCCCATCATAGGTGTTATTAATGCCATTTTACAGATGAACAAAGAAAGGTGAAGCCACTTGCCTATCTACTAGCAGAGCCAGGCTGTGACCCTGGTGTACCTGACTCCGAAGCTAAGCTCTCCGATTGGCTCTGGCACTAACTTAGGAGGCCCCTTTAAGAAGGCCCCATTCCCCACTGAGCCCCAAGCTTCCCGTGTGCATGGGGCAAAGGACCCACTCAGTGTTTTGTGCAAGACCCAGCTTGCAGAAGTTAGGGACTTCTATCCTCACGTCAACCACTGCGGAAGCCTTGGCTTTAAAAAAAAAATTATTAGAATGTGACCTAGATGCCTGCAAGCTGTGGCCCCCAGATCCTCGGTGTGCCTCTGGACCCCACGGCTGTCTTGCTCCATGACACCTGTGTTTGGTTGTGACCAGGCTTCAGACTCACCCCGTGAATAGACCATCGTGTGGTCATCTGCTCACCTGTTGATGGACATTTGAGTGACTTCCTTTCTGGGGCTAATATGAATACTGCTGCCAAAACATTGATGTACATACGGGCTTTTATGTGGACATGTTATTACTTCTCTTGGGGAATATCAAGGGATGGAATTGCTGGGTCTCCTGGTCAGGGTATGTGACCCTCATACAAAACTTCCAAACTGCTGTCCAAAGTGGCTGTGCTATTTAAAACTCCGCTAGCAGCGTATGGAAGCTCCCCATTATGCCGCACTGCCCCCCACAGTTGGAAGCCTCATTGCAGCTGTTCCGGTTTGTACGTAGTGGCATTTCACGGTAATTTTAATTTGCATTTCCTGATGACTAATGATATTTAGCACCTTTTAATGTGCTCTTTGGCCATTCATATATCCTCTTTTGTAAGGTATCAGTTCACATCTTTTATTCTTCCCTTTTAATGGGTCGTCTTCTAATTATTAATATGTAAGAGTTTTTTAAAAATATATCTGGGGGGCGCCTGGGTGGCTCAGTCTGCTTAGCCTCTGACTCTTGATTTCAGCTCAGGTCTTGATCTCAGGGTCATGAGTTCAAGTCTCACTTCGGGCTCGTCACTGGGGGTGAAGCCTACTTACAGCTTCTTTGTCAGATATATATATATTGTGAATATTTTCTCCAGACTGTGGTTTGCCTTTGCAACTAATATTTTCAAATGGATGAGTGAATGCTGATTTGTGGGCTCTCAAGCTTCTGTTTCTAGACCATTCCTCCCTTTTGAGTGTTGGGAACACTTTACTAATTATTTGTTTGGCTATAGGATATCTTTATCTGCAGGTAAAGAGGTGGATGGCATTAGGGCTTGCACTTGTGACTCCAGGATCAGACGGTCTTGGGTCCAAGCCTCAGCCCCGTGGCTTAAGAGTGGGTGAGTCCTTCACCTCTGCTCTCTGAGCCTTGCTTTTCTGGCTTGTAAAATGGCAACAGTCACTCATCGTCTCCTCGGCCAGTGTGCAGGTTAAATGAAGTGGTGATTATAAAGCACCGAGTGAGGGCAACGGAAGCTGAGTTGTGTGCGTTCGCCCCCTCTGTCTTAGCACCCCACCCCAGCCCTAGCCTGTGCACAACCAGGCCACACAGAGCAACCTTCTTCTGCCTTCTGTTTTTCTTTGACATAAAACATTATGTTGGTCTCAGGTGTACTATGTAATGATTCAACATATGTGTGAATTGTTAGCTTCCTTCTTTATACTGAAAACACCGTCTTTTTCCCGGTTACTCAGGTGCCCCCTTCCCCTCACTTCCTATTCCAGAATGGCTCCTGAATTGTCATCTTGGTCTCTGTGCCCAGGCCTCTGCCCGAGTCAGGCTTCCTTCTTCCCTCCAGCACTCTTGGAATAACTCCTAACCAAGATGGTCGCCCAGACTTCCACCTCCCCCATTCTGCACTCTGTGTGCCCCAGCCACCATTGCCAAAGTCTTCCTTTCTGAACAGAAACCTGGGGCTCCTGGGGTGGCTGTTTAGGGGAGACCACTTTGTAAGAGCAAGGCTCAGCTGCCCCTGGCCTCTTCTCTGGTTATAAATAACAGGCTCTATTCTTAGCCTATCAGCGCTCGCTCTCCTCCCCTACTTTCCAGAGCCTCCATCAGGGACCTTGGCTGTCCTTCTTGGAGATAGGCCATTCCTTGGCCTTTGGCAGGATCCATTCCTTTAATACGTGATCAGAAAATTCAATTATAAAACCAATTACTGATTTCCTGAGCTTTACAAGGGAGACATGAAAGTTTGATTAAGTTTGAATTCCTGTTCGGCCGATCGCCAGCCAAGGCCAAATGGCCTTGTGGGAGATTTTTGTTGTTGTTGATCCTGTTTTGTTTTGTGGCTGCACTGCTGGGGTTGGGATGGGGGGGAAGGTACATTGGTTTTGTGTTGTGGGTTCCCCCCACCACTTGCTGAATGGCTGCTCCGTGTTGTGATGCATGAGATGTAAATCCCCCAAAGACTCGTTGCCAGGGCGACAGTCTCCTGATTGCGCTCAGCTAAACAAAGTCCTTCAGCTTTGAAGGGGGCGGCATTTGTTTCCCATACGGAGTCCAGCTACAGCGGCCTCAACAAAGCCTCGTTCAAGGGCGCCTGCATGAACGGGGGTACAGAAGTGGCTCATTGGTGCCTTTAGAGTAGCTTCAGCAGTGTGGCTGGGCTCTGCCTGCTCTCTGCCCCTAACCAGGGGGCACACGCATGCGGAAGCCTAGGATCTACCCAGGTAGTCACATCTCCTAGAACCTCCCCAGAACTGGCAGGTGACCACAGCCTGCTGGACCCAGGCAGCAAACACTGGACAGGTAGGGATTGGAAAGAAGCCTTTGTCTCTAGCCAAAGTGCCTGGGGTTTTCAGAATCTTCTGGAAAACCAAACAGAGCAGGTGGTGGACCGGGAGCTGATCAAAGCTCCAGGTCAGAGTTTGAGTTGGTTCTGGGACCCCAGTTCCTTTGCCAGGAATAAAATGAGGGGCTCTCAGTCCTTTGGCAGCTGTAACCATCCCAGAGATCTTCCTACAAGAGGCATATTATCCAAAAAGTGGTGAGGAGGCCCTGTCAACAGTATCTCCCCTAGGTCTAAAGCACCCCAGTTAGAGATGGATCGCTTTGGGTTTGAAAGGCTTTTAGGTCCCTAGGAATCCTGATTAATTACCAAAACCCCTGGATAGAGAATCATCTTCCAAGGGTGAGTAGCCATCAGCCAACTGAGAAAACAGCCCTTTGGGAGGAGGATATGGGATTCCCTGTGCCCGGGATGGGGTCGGAGAAATTCTCCCTGCCTCTCAACACAATCAGGGTCAAGCCCAAACATCACTCCTTACTCCAGAAAACATTCACACCTCTAACATGTGCGTGGTGCTCCAACCTCCCAAGGCACCCCCACCCCCCGCCCCTCGTTCACACCGCAGCCTCACGGGCCAGCCCATCTTGACGCCCTGGTGCAGATGAGCAAGCAAGGCTCAGAGAAACCCAGAGCCTTGCCCAGCATCACACCGATGGTGAGGCCACATCCCAAACTTGGGCCTGGGACCTCTGAGTCCACCCCAACCCTGCTTCTGCTGCACACACAGCCTCCAGCTGCACTGAGGCCACAGACACGGTGCACCCACCAGGTTTGATTGGCTTGTTTGTTTGTTTTTACAAGGTGGGAATTTTTTCTAAGGTTTAAATTTGAGGGGTTTTTTTTCTTCTCTCTCTCTCTCTCTCTTTTTTTTTTTTTAATGAAACTGTAACAGCGTCCCAGTGGAGTTGTAATTAGGAAATTCTGGGTTAGTCAGCTAGGCAGAATTGACAAATAACCAGGCAGTGCTGGATGGAGTACTTTTTCCCTCCTTAGAAATTCAGGTTCTTCCAAATTGGGGAGATAGAGTGGTGAAGATGGGGGAAATGCGTGCAGCTGTGCTGGGTCTGGGAGAGCAGATTCCCTCCTGTGTGCACAACTAGACAATAAAAATGTCACCGTCTTTGCGGGGGCGGGTTTTCTATGTGTGTAGACACAAGGTAGTGTGAGAAAGGTGGGGGAAAACAGGTGACAGAGGAACCCAGGTCAGGGTCCAGGCTTTTTAGGAAGGGCATTGGTACCCCAGATGGATGGAAGGATCCTTGAAGCAAGTGCCTGGATACTACTGAATGTCACCTCCCCTTCAGTCCACACTTCTGAGGGACAGTGATGACGGCAGGGCTGGGACCAACCACCCAAGAAGCGGAGCTTTTTGCTGGCCCCTGTCATTTCTGGTGTCACCCTAACGGACATGCTCCATTTTAATAGTGGTGTGTCTATTTTAATAGGAATCCAAAAAACAGGTAGCCCATTTTTGGGTAGGTACTGCCAAGGTATTAGAAGGCCAGAGTAAGGACGTGGCTTTTTCCAGAAGTGAGTCAGCTAAGAGTCACACTGTGCACCAGAGGGCAGGGGGTCTAAAAGCAGGACAGAGGGATCTGGAGTCTGGGGGTCCTCACCCACCCAGAGGAGCTGCATGAGTCTGTGATCCTGCTCGTTTGACAGATAAGGAGACTGAGGCTCAGAAAGGGTGAGTGACTTGCCCACGGTCACACGGCTGATGGATGAGGAGCCAGGACCTAGCCCCAGGCCCACCCGACTCCAAAGGCCAGGTCAGCAGCCCCAGGGCAGCTCAGAGCACACAGTCCAGGTGAACATTCTCCTCTTCACTCTGGAGGTGCAACCCCCTGCTGGGGCTATCTGCTGGAGAAAGAAGGCTTTTCTGGTTCTTTACCGAAAGGTTAAGGAAGGTGATCCCACTCTGGGGAAGTGGGGCCCTGGGCCTGCTTCCTCCCATCGGCATCTAATTCTCTCAAATAGAAGCCTTTTCAGAAAGGGCCTGGCGTGGTGCTGCATGTGACTCACTGTCCGGCCTGTCCTGGCCCCCCTGCTCCGCCCCCACCAGGGCCCCCCCTTTTCTATCTTTCTTTTCTTCCCTGGCCCCTCCCAGCTCTTCCTTTTCTTCTTTCGTTCCTGTCTCTGAATCACTTTTTCCAATAAGCTGTCTACTCAGTATATCAAATAACTCCCTGAATGAGTTCTGAAAGCCTCCTCCTGAGAGCCGAACCTCAGAGTTGGAAACACATTTATGTTTCTGTGAGACCAAGATTTCAGACCGTTATTAAATTTGCATGGGGAGCCAGCAGAGTAGCCTCTTCCACACAACGTAGATGGTGAGGAGCGGCGTCTTCAGCAGGATGGGAAGAGTCACACGGCAGCTTTGCCAGGCTTGTTGCTCCGCTGGGAGAAATCAGCCCCGTTTTCCCAGGCGTGTGGGAGTGGCCTTGCCCCAGACAATCAGAACAACTCTTGTGGCTTAGAAACCATTTGGATCCCTGTGTTTTCAAATTGGTCAGGTTCCGAAACGGGGATTCTGGGGCCGTAACCCCAAAACCAAAAGGAAGAGGGGGTGGGGGTCATATGCATATGCACGCACACATGTGCGCTTGGATGTGTAGTTCCGGGTGTGGTGTTGTGTATGTTTGCCCGTGTGCTCTCCCTAAGGAGAGAGCCTCTAGCTTTCATGACTGCTCACAGGGACCGCCTATTATCCTGAAAAGTTCCCAGTAAGGACCTACTATGTGCCAGGCATGTGGGCTGCTGGCTGCAGCCTTTGAGAAGAGTAATTCTAATGGAAATTAGAGCTCAGAGAAGAAAAACTAACACCTAACAAGAACAGCCAGATTGTGGCCTCACAATGCAAAGGAGTGAAGCAGGCAGGTGCGATAAATGGGTGACGGCTTGAAGTCAAGGTAACCGCCTGGCTTCTTTCACAGCTCGCCCTTGGCGGGCCACGTGGCATATAACAGC
Organism: Suricata suricatta; assembly: GCF_006229205.1. NCBI lineage: Eukaryota > Metazoa > Chordata > Mammalia > Carnivora > Herpestidae > Suricata > Suricata suricatta. The sequence goes on along the minus strand of NC_043715.1, from coordinate 26,930,470 downwards.
TGGCATCTGCTGGCTGCTCACCATGTGTCCGGCACTGTCCTCAAAGGCTTATATTCAGCCCTGTCATCCTCAGAGCACCCCAAGAAGTTGGAACTATCTAACAGGTTGGATTGCTAAGGCTTGGTGAGGTCACACAGTTAGTGGTAGAAGCCAGACCAAAACGTAGGGTCCCCCACCTCCAGATGGGGGTACACTTGGGTACACTGGGCAGAACACTTGCCTCTCCGGACTTTGGTTTTCTCACATGTAAAATAGGATGATTGCCTGTTTGGCTTTATCCTCGAGAAGCAAACAGAATATCTTTTGGAGGCACCTAGCTGGCTCACTCAATAGAGCATGTGACTCTTGATCTTGGGGTTGTGAGTTCAAGCCCCACACTGGGTGCAGAGATTCCATAAATAAATAAACTTTAAAAGAAAGAAAGAAATTGCTTTCCTAGGTAACTGAGCAAAAAAAAATTTAAGGATATCTTTTTTTTTACATTTATTTATTATTTTTGAGAGACAGAGCATGAGCGGGGCAAGGGGGGGGTGGGGGCGGGGAGGAGAGGGCCAAAACAAATCCAAAACAGGCTCCAAGCTCTTCTGAGCTGTCAGCACAGAGCCCATGAACCATGAGATTGTGACCTGAGCTGAAGTTGGACGCTCAACCACCCAGATGCCCCTTTAAGAATATCTTTTAAAACATAAACTTTTATACAAATAGGTCTGAAAATCGCACACCTCTTTTTGGCTCAGGCGCCCTTGATGGAGCTGACAGGCATGTCTGTGGCAGTAGCACAGGCACCCCTGGGTTTTCTTGGACCGCTCCCGGGCTACCGGTTGAACCACCAATTGTGAGGTGTTTTACTTAAACCTCATTTGACAATGTAGGGTCTGACCTGTTAGTGTCCCCCTAACTTGTCAGGGTTCCCAGCGAACAGGGTTAGTTCCAGAAGCCCGACACTCACCACTGCTGGTTCCCTGAGCTGCAAGGCCACATCCCCCTAGACTTCCGAGAGCTCCCATGTCAGCCCGTGTGGCCGACGCTGACAGAGTCAGTGTTGACAGTGGCTAACAATATCAGCGCTGCAGTGGTCTGGAAAACTTGAGCAACACGGTGTTGTATTTCAAGCCCCCGAGAATATTGCTGGACCGCGTGCCACGCTTCGTTAAGTCTGTTGGGGTGACTCGTATGTGCCTTTGAGGGTCAAGGCTCTTACAGGAGAGGTGAGGTAAAGCCAAAAGCACAGGCTGTGGGGGGTCGGGAAGATCCAGACACGGCCCAGTTCGGGCGTCCAGCTCCAGGACCTCTTAGGCTGCACTGTCCGTGGCCTTGCTCTTAGTTGTTTATGCAGGGGGTGAAGAGGCCACCGGAGGCAGGGCCCTTTTCCTGTTGACTCTCTGAGCCCTTATCCCAGAAGCAGGTAATTTTTTTTCATGATTGTTATGTGTGTGCATGTGTGTAAAGAGAGATTGGTGGTTTTTTTATTTATTTGGCTGCTATGATTTTTTTTGTTTTGTTTCGGTGAGTTATTTTTAGCGAAACCCCTGACTTATACTTGTTTCGCTGTGCGTCTCTTGCAAGTGGAACCCAGCTCAGCCGCTCTGCCTGATTGAAGGGTGCAGTCAGAGCAGCTCTAGACAGATGCGATTAATAAACCACAGTGGCCGTTAGGTTGCGTTCTTGCTACGTGTCCTGCTGACCACTTGACAGCACTTGGTCATCATCCCCATTTTACAGCTGAACATAGACTCAGAGAGGGTAAGGAGGCCTGGTTCCCAAGTCCAGCGGCATTGCTGTTTGGAAATGCAGGTATAGGCTGAAAGTCCTGGGGCGCTGAGCGCCCCCACCCGAGGGCCCCGCCAGCTCATCCCGCCAGCGGCACCTGCAGCTCATCCCGCCAGCGGCACCTGCGTCCTGTCTCACATTGATGTGAACTTTGTCTCCTCAATCTGCAGCTCAGAATCTGCTCCTTCAAGCCCCACTGCCACCCCCCTCCACCTGCAGTAGTCAGTTCTCAGGGACACCGGCTCCGGCCCAGGCAGGCTGAGGTTTCCGGGCTCCTGGCTACTTAGCAGTGCAAACTGTGGCCTCTGCCCAAAGGGTTTCCACCACCACCTGCTCCTTCCCTCCCTGCCAAGCCCTGCTCCCCGCTTCCCAGCCAGCCTGCGCTTGCTCCCACCTCCTTGCTGGGAGCTACCAGCTGGGCCACCATTGACCCTATAGCCTCGAGCCAGCCCCTTCCTCCCTGGGCCTCACTTTCCCAACTTGCATGATGAGGGAGCATAAACAGCACCCTTCCAGCTCTGCCTCTACCCCAAATCTGTCATCTCTCATCCGATGACTGCACTAGGCTCCTTGGTGTTCTCTCTCTGTGGCCCCGCTCTTCCAACCCTCCCCCTGAATCCCTGTGGCTTCCCATCACACCCAAAAGAGAAGTCTAACTCCCCTCCATGGTCAGCAGTTAGCAGCCCACCAGCCTGCCCACCCTTACCAACTCCGTCACGGTGTGTATCGATTCCTCACCTACCGTGCCTCCTCAACTTTATGTGTGTGTCTTGCCCTGACATTTCCCTTTTCTTACATGCCCCCAAATTCTCAAAAACAGCTGCTTATAATTAAGTGAATGAATCATGCAAAAACACTTTTTTTCTGTCTGTAAATAATTCCACCTAAAATTTTTCTGGGAGGATAAAATGCCAGGGCTAGCACCCAACAATCACCCAGTGCCTATCGTCCAGCTCCCCAGCTGCGGCTCACGGACATCCTGACGCCATCTCTGGAACTCCCCAGGGCCTGAAACAGGACCCCCGTGGGCCATCAAGGTGGAATCAGTGGAAAAGGGCCATGGGAGCTGTAAGCAGCCTTTGGCCACTGATTCTACCACTTCCAGACTGTTCCACATGACTTCAGCCCACCTTTTGTGTGGCCAGCTCTGTGCCCTGTCCCATGGCAGGGGTGGGGCGCACCAAGGGAAGACATGACTCCTTCCCCAAGAGGAATCACAGTCTTGTTTTCAAGACTGACACAAGGACACCCATTCAACAACCAGCTGCGCTCCAGAGCCCAGCGTAGGACCTCAGAAGAGAGCCAGGTCTGGACGCTGGTGCCCAAGCCTTTCCAGAGTAGAGACTCTCCACCGTCATGTCCTGGTGCACTAAATGGCCTACAGGCAAGCCCGAGGGACCCTCTCGTGTTCACTTCAAGGTGCCATCCAGATGCCAGCATTTTGTCCATGGACTCTGACCCGTGCAAGGTTGGGAAGACCCCCATACAGTAGAGCTAGAGTCGGCATCTGAGGTAGTGAGGGCTTGGGTAGAGACTTTACCTTCTGGGGCGGGAGAGCCCCTCCTGATGGCTGAATTTTTAAGTGCATGCATGCATGTCACAGTGCTGCAGAGGATGGCGATATCTGTGACCTTGGGTATGATCACATCCAAACAGAGGCAGAGATGTGGTATGAGGGCTACCATTGACCCCCAGTCCTGGACCCTGGCAGTCACTGCTTCTCCATCACAGCACTGAACCTCGCCTGATTCCACTCAGGTGCCCCAGGGAGCCACTGCCATGATCAGATTTGGCCCTGACATTGAAGCCAGCTTCCCACCTCTGGTCTACCCAGTACAGCTCACTTAACTTCCCGGAGGACCGCAGGGGAAAGCGACCTGGAAGGCCACAGTGGGGAGAATACCTATGTGCACCCCACATCTTCCAATCCCCTGGTACAATGCTTTTGGGCTCTTTCCCTGCCAAGTTCATTTGTTCAGGAAATGTTGACTGAGCCCTTTCTGTGTGCCCAGCTCCGTGGTAGATCCTGAATGCAAAAGGGAACCTGGCACAGGGGCTCGGGGTCCAGGGAGAGTACCAGAAACACATACCCTAGAAGGTGATGAGACCTACATTCAGTGTCACCCTCATGGGGTTGGGGGGAGCAGAGATCCTGCAACCCCAGACTCCACCGAGCCCCGGGTCGCTGCCTCACTTGCTTCTCAGGGGCTTTGCCCACCACTGGCCACCTGTGTTCTGTTCGCTCCTTGCTAAAGTCCTGACCTCAAATTCAGTCTTGTCTCCGGGGATGACCGAGACCTGTGGCCATCCCAGGCAGGCAGATCACTGGTCCCTCCTCCAGCCGGTGCTCTCGAGGTGTTCGTCACTTATTCAGTGCATCCAGGGAGATACTAATTTTCCACTAATGAAAATGTGTTTCTTTGATGTTCAAAATAAAGAGTATATGAGATGCACTGAACAGAAGCACATTTTTTAAAAATTAACATAAACTTTTTGGGAGCTGAGGTTTTCCTGTCCATCAACTGTAACAAGAGAAGATGGGCTCCTCACAGTTCCTGAGGGGAGAAGGAGCCCATGTGGCTCTAATTATGGAATTGGGCTCCAAAGTCGGTTTACAAGTTCCTTTTCTCTCCCTCTCTTTCATGTTGGCCAACATCCTCCGCTTTTCTGAAGTTCATGTTCTTTCTTCAGTTTTCATTTGCAGGACAGGTTTCCCCCACTACCCAAAAGCGGAGCATTCCTATGAAACCTTTTGTAAGCCAAAATGACGTAAAGCGAAGAGGCGATTACTGTTAATTTATACGGAAAAAATTTTGAGCGTCGCTAGACCCAAAAAATAACCTTAATTTTAGGCTTTGCCTTGGGACACATGCCTTGGGACACATCTTGCTAACGGATGTGCAGAGTAAATGAGATCAAGCACAGTGGCTCGGAGACCCAGTTCAAAGCCCTGGCGGCTTGCTGGCTTGCTGCTGAGCTGCTCGGGGCAGGAGCTCTGGGGAAGGAGCTGGGGGGCACTGCCTCTCGGTCGGCTCGGCTCGCCGCAGAAGAAGTGCTGAATGCTGGTTTTGCTTTTCGCCTCTTTTTTTTTTTCTTTTTGGTGAAAGTGAAAATCTTCTTTGGATTTTTTTCAGTTAGTGGTAATAGCTACTAGCGTAGGCCTCTCCTAAAAGAGAGGTGGCATAGGGGTGCCTGGGTGGCTCAGGTGGTTAAGCATCTGACGCTTGATTTGGGCTTAGGTCGGGATCTTAACAGGGAGTGAGTTTTGAGCTCCCCATGGGGCTCTGAGCTCACAGTGTGGAGCCTGATTGGGATTCTCTCTCTCTCTCTCTCTCTCTCTCTCTCTCTCTCTCTCTCTCCCTCTCCCTCTCTCTCTCTGCCCCTTCCCTTTGCACTCTCTCTCAACAAATAAGTAAATAAATAAATAAAAAGAGAGAGGTGACCTAACGCGAACTTTAAAAAATCAGAGGATACTTGCATTCCAAGCCAGTTTCTTCAGAGGAATATTAGAGGGTTTGAAATTGAGATAATAGAACTGCCCCCTTCACCCCTGCAAAGAGCCTCATACCATCAGGCATGACTCCGTTTCAGCATTTTACTGACCACCATCTTGGACTGGCCGAGAATTGGTGAGCTGGCCTGTCCTTGGACATGCGTTGCACACATACGTGGTTGCGTCCGTGTTCAGCTGGGCATCTGGGAGGGGCACTGCCTCCCCCATAACCTCACTTGTCCAGGTTTCCTGTTGAGGTGAGCAGAAACCTTGAGAGAGGGCTCTGGGTGGTCCCTTCTCTGCTTTCTTACCCCAGCTTCAGCTCGCTCTTGTGCTGCCGGGGCCTCCCAAGGACAAGGAGAGAGCACCTGCTCTCCATTTCAGCTTATGGCCTGGAATTCTTTCGTTCCACGGGCAGCACCCTGTGAATGAACGAAACAGTGAACGGAGCAGATGCAGGCCCCCTGCCCTCATGGAGCTCATAGTCTTGCTAAGAAGAGACATAGTCACGGAGGAAACAAACCTACCCAATTACACATTGCGATACATACTACTGAAGGAAAGGATGCTGGTGTGGGAACAAGATGCAGGTGCTTTAGATCGAGGGAGGGGAGTGGTCGGGGAGAGCTTTCTCTGGGACTTGGATTTAAACGGAGACTGGAAGACTAAGAGGGAGCCAGTCTTGGAGACTTGAGCTAGCAGGAGGAGGCATGCAAAGGCCCTGAGGCAGAAATGAGCTTGCTTGGGTATTGCCAAGCCCAGAAAGGGGGCAAGGTGGCTGGCAGGTGGTAAGTGAAGGCAAGCATGCCTCAGGATGAGGTTCAAGGGGAGGCGGGACCCAGACCCTGCACTGCTTTGCAGGTAGTTTGGAATGATGGAGAGAGAAAGCCCCTACTCCCAGCCCCAAGGAGAGCCAGTCTCAGAAGCTGTATTCATTTGCTAGGGCCGCCGCTATAGAGTCCTGAGGACAGCATACACAGCAGGGCTTCATTCTCTCACAGTTTTGGAGGCTGGTAGTCTGAGGCTATGGTGTCACAAGAGTTGGTCCCCTCAGAGGCTCTCTCATTGGCTTGGAGGTGTCTGTCCACTCTTGTGTCCTCACACAAGGTCTCCCCTCTGGGGGTGTCCTGATCTCCTTCTAAGGTCACCAGCCAGAATAGATGAGGGCCCAACATTTTGGGGCGCCTGGGTGGCTCAGTCCTTTGAGCTTCCAACTTCAGCTCAGACTGTGAACCCACGGTTCATGAGTTCAAGCCCCACATCGGGCTCTCTGCTGACAGCTCAGAGCCTGCTTCAGATCCTCTCTCCCTCCCTCTCTGCCTGCTCGTGTGCTTGTGTGTGCACGCTCTCTCTCTCTCTCTCTCTCTCTCTCTCTCTCTCTCTCTCAAAGATAAATAAACATTAAAAAAATTTTTTAAAACCTTATTTTAACTTAATTACCCCTTTAAAGACCCCCGCTTCCAGGGTCACCTGGGTGGCTCAGTCGGTTAAGCATTGACTTCAGCTCAGGTCATGATCTCACAGTCCGTGGGTTCGAGCCCCACGTCGGGCTCTGTGCTGACAGCTCAGAGCCTGGAGCCTGCTTCAGATTCTGTGTCTCCCTCTCTCTGACCCTCTTCTGCTCACTCTGTGTCTCTTAAAAATAAACATTTTTTAAATACCTAAAATAAAGAGCCTCCCTCCAAACACAGTCACATTCTGAGGTACTGGGTGGATAGGGCTTCAACATATAAATGTGGGGGGACACAGTCCAGCCCCTAACTGGGGCCTTCCCTGATGTCCCTTCAGGGCAGGTTGGGGTTGTGGATCACCATTTGTAAAATTCTCTCCGGACCCAGAGGAGACCCACCCTAAGCAGGCTGCCCCCCTCTTGGTTGAAAGTGATGATTGGCATGTTTAGGGGCAGCTCAGACTTGGTAACAAACTAAAACTTTCTTACCCACGATTAGTCAGAATCCTCGAAAGAGAGCTGGAAACCTCCCACGTGTCATTCAGTGGTATTAATGCAGGGTCCCCAGTGGCCCGCACTTTAGGGGCTGTCCTTCAACCATGCAGAGCAGGGCAGCCGGTAGAATCTGGGCAGGAAAGTGAGTGACAGGCTGAGCAGGGCCACCTGGTGAGCGCCTGGTGAACACTGCCGGTCCTGGGGACAGTGCTGGCCAGGCCACCGAGCCTCCAGGGTTTCCTCCCAGCCCCTAGCATAGCCCCCTGCCTTTGCCTGCGAGAGAGGCCTGGAAGGTGTTGTGCTGAATTAAATGGAGGAAGACCCCTCAACGGAACCTTCCCTAGATCTCTCAGATCAGTGAGTTTTCAGCCCCCAGGGGTGTCCAGCTGCTGGAGGACGGAAGTGTGTGCAGACGCACAGTTAGCCTCCGTTTGCACCCCACCCCCCAACCTTATCCTGAAGATAAAAATAACTACCAGAGGGGAAATGTCCTAGAGAAATTACCTTGAAATTTGGAAACCATGAAGCCTGGCTCCATCTAATTAAGATGACATTTTGCAAAGGGGGGTGTAGGGAGAGGCCTGGGTGGCATTTTAAATTGCAAGCTGATTGTGCAGCCTCTCTAATTTTGGTTCTGAGCAAAGTTTCCAATTGGAACAGAGGACCGACTTCAAAGGCATCGCCTACCGCTGGCCAGGCAAAGGGAGTGAAAAGAGCAGCATGGGGCCTCCAGGCACAATGTGGCGGGGACTGGAGTAAAGGCTTGGGCCACAGGGGGCTGCAGCCCTCGGGAGCCTGCTGTGCCTTTTAGGGGATCAGTGGACCCGCTCCTGGGAGGAGAGCTAATTGAAGCAGTGGCCTTGCCCTTGAAGAATGAGCTTTTGTCCTGCCTGGGCCATCTTGGGGGCACTTATTGGGCAGAGCTCTGGCCTGGGCTGGCCATAGGCATCACCCCACCCCAGCCTCCCCCTGTGCTATAGAAACAGGCCTGGTTCTTGGGTAATAGCCTTCCGGCATCCTCTTGGGGAGGGGCCACTCCCTCTTGTGGACTCCTCCCTGCCAGCCAGCCTCTGAGGCCCAAAAGGTGGAGAAGGCCCGCCCCCTCCCTGCCAGACTCCTGGAGGAGGCAACCCAGTCCCTTTCTACTCGGAAGGCAGCAGACGAGCCTCCAAGTTGGAGGTGCAGTGACCAGGTGGCCCAGAAAGACACCTGAAGTGCAAGATACTGTCCTGCTCTCTAGAGAGAGCAGCTCCAGGTGTGATGAGCGAGCTACCCTCAGAAGCTCCTTCGTGTCCTTCCTCTTGTCCACCCCGTGTTAGCTCACAAAGACGGCTCAAGCAGGCGGATTTACTGTCGCCATAATTATTGCACACACTCCCCATGCAGGCACCTGCACCCACACACCATGCTCTAAGCAAAGAGCTTGTGTCCCCAGACCCTGGGTTCTCACAAACCATGGGAGGACAGCGTGGGCATGGAGAACACCACCATTAATACTCAAGGAAACTAAGTCACAGAGCGTTGAGATGATGTACCCAACACCCTTGGAGGCCATATCCTTGCATTCTGTGCACATCTGGTGTGACCTTTGTGCCACTAACCCCTACCTTCTTCCCCTGGATTGCCCCACCCACTTGGCTCCTGGTCACCCACAGAGGATTCCTCCCCATTCCTTCCTTCTGTTCCCCATCTCCCTCTCCACAAGTCTTTACCCAGTTCCTCCCAACGGAAGGGAGGCAGGGTGGCAAGGTGACTGAGGAGCAACAGGTAGAATGAATTCTAGTAGGTAATGGACAGGTGGCCTTGGTTCCATCACTTGTGAGCCACTGAGGGCTGGGGTGTGATTAAATGCTTGCTTGGCAATAGATTAAAGTGACATAGCCTAGGGGGGGTGCCTGCATGGCTCAGTCAGTTGGGCGTCCGATGTCAGCTCAGGTCATGATCTCACAGCTTGTGAGTTTGAGCCCCACGTCAGGCTCTGTGCTGACAGTTCAGAGCCTGGAGCCTGCTTCAGATTCTGTGTCTCCCTCTCTCTCTCTCTGCCCCTCCCCTGCTCACACTGTGTCTCTCTTTCTCCTTCAAAAATAAATAAACATTAAAAAAATTAAAATATAAAATAAAGTGACAGAGCCTAGAGGCCAGGAGCCGGGGTGTTCTGGGTGCCTGCTGTCATCCATGCCAGAGAGGCAGGGCTGACCTTGGAGGGGAAGGGTCAGAGTTCAGGCCTTTCTGGGGGCAAACGACAGTTCTTGGGAATCAGTTGGCTGCAGGGACAGAGGAGAGGAAGAGAGCAGAGCTGACAATGGAGTGTCCAGCTTCTGTAACCAGAAGCACAGAATTACCATTGCAAAGAAGCCACGTGTCCCCAGAGAGTGGCGCAGGCATCACTGGGGGCTCACAGATGACCCGCCCATTTGTACAGACCAACATCTTTTAAGTGCTTTTGTGTGTTTTAGTGTATATTAGAAAAACTATTATCCAGACCTCTGATTCCATTGATATTATTATTTAAGATAAACTGATTATTTAAAATGAGTCCATTTTGCTGCTTTGGCAGAAATCACAAGACGGAGACGGGAAGGGAGGTGGTGTTGCAGACTGTGGCACAGGAACGCTGGCACAGGGGAGAAGGTGGGATGGACCTGGAACGGGCTAAGCTGAGCGGAGGGGCCAGTGAGCGAGAGGTCAGGTGGGGTCCCTCGGCAGCCCCCTGCACAGAGGTGACGTCCTGCCCAGGGAGAAGGTGACTTCTGAAAGCAAGAAGGGGCTTAAGGACTGAGCCCTGGGGAACTTACATGTTGGGTGGTGGGATAAGGGCCCACAAGGACACAGTGGACTGATGTGACCTGGAAGACAGGACACGGCCCAGGAAGCAGCATCCATGGGGCCCGGCACCCAGAGATAGAAGGGAGCAGACAGCAGCTGGTGACGGGAAGGGCACTGAGAGCCTGGCGGGAGGTGGGCAGGGAGGAAGCACGGAGGACAGTGGCTTGCAGGAGGAAACAGTGCTGGGGACAGACTCAGGATGGGAGGCCAGAGCATGAGTGTAGGTGGAAGCAAGAGGAAGAACAGAAGGGAGGTGCAGGGCGGGGTCGGGACAGAAGGTCAACAGAGATGGAGTCGGGATCAGACCCCTAATCCCCACCTGTTTTCAGCAGGTCAAGTCTAATGTGGAACAAAGCCCACAGTGACCATCCTTTTAGGGGTTTTGCTGAAGTTTATTTGGTGGCTGGGTGAGGCCTTAGAGGTTTGGGAGGGGACAGTCCTGGGTTTGGAGTCGGTAGCTCCTAGGAAGGGGTCGTTCTCTGCCCGCCCCCCATCTGCACACAGAGAGAAGAGTTGTACCCCTCCCCCTGCTTGGGGGACAGCCCACCTCACGGCAGGGCGAGCGCCCACTTAGCCACAAGGCTGCTGGGGACAGGTGGGCAGGACAGATGTCCCTCACTCCTTCCTTCCGACTTCCCTGCTGGCCTTGGTGCTGGGCACTTACCTTCACACTGCCTTTTAAGAGGACATTGGCAGCTAGGAGACCAGAAGTCTCCATGACAACACAGACAGCTCCTTCGCAGGCCAGAGCCCCCGTTCTTCTGCCTCTGTGTCCAAGCAATTTGGGATCACCGTCTCAGCAAAGTTGAGGCCTCAAGGTGGCTGCTTGGAGGGGAGGTGCACGGTGGGGGGTGGGGGGTTGATCAGTCAGGACAGACTCACTGTTGCCCTCCCCCCACTCAAGTCAAGGAAGGCACAGGAGCCCTTCCGGTGAGAATGTCAGACGCCCCTTGGGAACTGCAGCCACCAGTGGACTCATTCCCTTACCCCTTGAAACCAAACCCAGGAAGCCAGGGAGGGAGGTGAGGACAGAGCAGGAAATAGGAGGTCTGTGGCAGATGAAGCCAGGGGCCTGTGGCAAGCCACCCCCCCATCCTGTGCTGACTGCCCGCCCCCCTCCCCCCCTCCACCACCAGCAAGCAGTGTACGCTCCCAGTGAGTCTGGGTGGTTCTCCGGGTTTCACAGAACACGAGGCCCTGCTGGTGGGACAAGGATCAAGGCTGTGCGAATGAGGCGGTGAAGTGGTTATTCCCAGCCCCGCTGCCCAGGGGCTGAAGCGGAAGTCATTGCTCCCAGGCTTGCTCCTTCTGCTCTGAGAACCTGAGGACACACTGGCCATGTGCCTGCCTGCTGCCGCCTGCTGCAGGCCGGGGCTTCCCAGGTGGAGGACATGGGCATATTTCAGCTAGCACCATGGGGGCACATGTTGATTTTTATCTCAGCAGCTATTAACTTACTTTACTGCATGTTAGAAAAAGATTTAAAAAAAAAACCCTAAGCTATCAAATATCTTTTTGCAAATGTTGTTAGTGAAACTAAATGTCCTTTCTCTTAAAATACATTTAAGTAGATGCAAGTCTAAAGAAAAAACTATTGGGGCACCTGGGTGGCTCAGTCGGTTAAGCTTCCGGCATCGGCTCAGGTCATGATCTCACATTCGTGGGTTCAAGCCTCGCATCGGGCCTGTGCTGACAGCTCAGAGCCTGAAACCTGCTTCGGATTCCATTTCTCCCTCTCTCTCTGCCCCTCCCCTGCTCATGCTGTCTCTCTCTGTCTCTCAAAAATAAAAACATTAAAAAAAAAATTTTTTTAAAAAGAAAGAAAAAACTATTAAGTCAACCAGAGTGCAGGTGGTATCCAAACACGGCCATATTGTAGCATGACTTATTGAGCACCTACTGTGCGCCCTGCAGTGCTCTGCAGATACAGTGGTGGACAAACGTTCTACCGGCGGCAGGTGCACGAGTGGCTGAGGCTTGGGAGGCATGGCCGTGAGGCACATCCTCCTGTGTTCAGAGGACTGGATTCTTTGATAGAATAGAAAACTGGCCTTCACTGAGAGGGGAGTCCAGCTCTTGTCCAGAAGCCGGGAGAGGAGGAACGCCAGCAGGACGCATAGATAAGGGCACCCGTGGCCCCTGCAGCAAACATCGCCAGTGCCTCACGGTTCACGCGCAGCAGAAGGTGATTTCTTGCTCTGAGAGTGTAGGGCAGGTGCTGCGGGTGGGTGGCTCTCCTCCACACGGTGATTCATGGACCAGTGCCTTCCACCTTCCCTCTCCCACCACCCAGGACTTTGTCATCGTGTACACTGAGGCGCCACGTTTGCATCTTAGGAGGCTTGGTCCACAAGTGGAGCACTTCACAGTCACACCCCATCACCTCCAGCTCAGCGACAGGGCAGGTGGTGGCCTACAGAAGGGTCTGGAATGCAGGGGCCGCGAGAGGGCTGAAACCCAGCCTGCCTTCCCCTTGCCAGGCCGTGTAGCTCAAGGGAAAGGACTCCTTTCTTTCTAACACCTGGAAAGGTGCTGTGTGGACTGGCTTCTATCCTGGCCGAGGCTGGGGGAGAGGACATGGGAAAGGAGAGAGTGGAGACAGAGGGACAAAGAAAAACCAGAGCGGCCTTCGTGGGGAGAGGAACCTGAGCCCAGGGAGGCACCAGGCGGCTCCTTTGTAGTTTCAGAGAGCAAAGGCTGCCCTGAGTCTGTGCACACCACTGCCCGGGTGGGGAGGAGGGTCCACTGCCCAGCGAGCCATGTGCCGCTCTTCCTCAGTGCAGGGCAAGGCTGAGCCTCAGGCACGGAGGCCTCTGTCCACCCTCCCATGCCCAGGTCTGTGCAGCTAGGGCCTCATCCTCACCCCGTGCCCGTGGGCACTCAGGGTCACTGTGAGGGAGATGATGAGGATGGCGGGGGCGAAGTGGGAGGGCAGGCCAGGCACCCTGGTCCCAGGCCTCGGAGAAAGCTGCCGAGGTGATAGTGCCCAGGCTGGAGCAGCTCCCACCCACCAGATCCTGGGCTGCAGGCAGACCCCACGGGTGCAGTTCTCCATCCCTGCCTCCTGCTGACCTAACATGAGAGGCCCCCAGAGCCTCCACTCGGTTCCAAGCCGCCCCCTGCCCTGCACTCCTGTCTCGGGGCCAGGCACTGGGAGTCTGGGGAGCCGGCGGCGGCCCGGTCCCATCATGCCTTCCACTGCCTGCCGCGCCCGGCGTGGCCCGTGGGACCCTGCCCGGCCCAGCTGCTGCACAGCCACGGGGCCACTCTGCCTCAGCGGTGTTTGGTTGACAAGAACATTTGTCACCCTTGTTTTTTACACCTGTCACCATCCCACCTGCCTCACATAAACAGTGCCAGCATCAACACACTAACACTGGGTCCCCAGAGTGGGCCCCAGCCAGGGTCCCCGGGAGCTCCGTCCCCTTAGCAGCTGGGCTGGGGAAGCTGTAGTGGCAGCTGGAATGTCTCAGGTGCCAGCTTTCCCAGACCCTGGCCTCAAGGAGAAACCAGAAGACCAGGGTTCCAGCCCGGTGCTGCCCCCAGGTCCCCCCCACTCCGCCCCAAGCCTGAGATGGGAAGCAGTGCCGTGTGGTAACTATGGGAGTGAGCTCTGGAGCCAGACAGCTGGAATTCACATCCCCGCTGTGCCACCTGCTAGCTGAGTGACCTTGGGCAGCCTCCTGACCCACCTGACCTTTGGTTTCTCTGGTTATTGAAGGGTGACATGGTAATGCTTGGAACATTAGATGAGATGAAGAGCGCAGGACGGGCTCACTGAATACTAGCTACTGTCATTATGACTTAGGGCTCCTCCTCGACAGCCAGACTTCTGAGCACGTGTGTCCATGTTCCCAGCTCCAGGGCTCCCAGTAGACACAGTAGTGGCCTGGACCTGCTGGCCCTCTGGACCCGGTAGGTCTGGCCTGCCCTGGGCCCTCCCCCCAGAGCTTCCTCCTCAGCCCCAACCCCGGCCGCCTCTACCACCACCAGCCTTGGGCAAAAACCCGCAATTCTTGTTTTTCAGTCACTTGTCAGCTGGCCCTTACGCGTGCTCATGGCTGCAGGGTCCTGAGAGACCATGTGCCCAGGGCCCCTTCCGAGCGGAAGTGACTGTCACCCTTCTGTGCAGCAAGATGGTGTCAGTGGGGAGATGAGATGGTGAACAGGGCCACCCACTTACTGATGTGGGCTCGCCAAGTCGGGGCGTGATTCCTTCCTCTGTTTCAGCCGGAGAAGCTCAAGAAGAAAGTCTCGGGCCGGCGCTAATACCTCCTTAATATGTCTGAACTCTCCCCCTTGTCAACTAAGAGACACCAGGACCCTGGTAGAATGTAGCATCAGTGTCTGCGCTCTTTGTACTTATTCCTGTGGGTATCTTCTATTTAAAATACTTCACAAAGGTTTTCCATGTACCACCATAAGGGTATGAAGTTTCTGAAGTACAAAGATGTATTTAAGAAAATTAAGAAGTGATACTTATCAGGTGAAACTGGGCTTTCGCAAAAGTTATAAAGATGTTAGGGGATGATGCTTGAGGAAGAATGAGCTGGTCTACTGGTTCTCAAACTTTGGGGTTTTAGAACCCCTTTAAACTCTTAAAAATTATTCCGGATCCCAATAAACTTTTTATGTAGGTTACAGCTATCAATTTTTATTGCATTAGAAATTAAAACCACAAAAATGTTAAATATGCATTCATCTAAAAGTAGCTATGAAACAGAGGACCATGGGGAGGGGAAGGGTGAAAAAGTGTTAGGGAGAGGGAGGGAGGCAAATCATTAAAGACTCTTAAATACTGAGAACAAACTGAGGGCTGAAGGGGGAGGGGGAAAGAGAAGGGGGGGTGGTGATGGAGGAGGGCACTTGTGGGGAAGAGCACTGGGTGTTGTATGGAAACCAACTTGACAATAAACTATAAATTTTAAAAAAGTAGCTATGGTAAACCTACTACACATTAGTATAAATAACTTTATGAAAAATTATTTTAGTTTCTAAAATGTTTCCAGTAAGAAGAATGTCATTGTTTTACATTTTTGCAAATCTCTTTAATGGCTGGAGAATAGACAGCTTGATCCTCATACGTGCTTCTGCATTCAGTCTGTTGTGATGCGTTGTCCTGGTTGAAGAATAGGAATAAAATTTGGCCCCCCATAAATGCGTAGTTGGAAAGGGAATATTTTACTCGCCTTTTCGAATAATTTTTCTTTGAAACTCACCCAAACTAGATGAGTGGTAGTTCCTTAAAGGATGGTTGCAGTCTGCGGTGTCATGTTAAAATCCACCGGTCTCCTCAACAAATGGTGCTGGACCAACTGGGATGCCACATGCAAAAAAAAAAAATAATAATAATCTAGGGGCGCCTGAGTGGCTCAGTCAGCTAATTGTCCGACTTCAGCTCAGGTCATGATCTCACGGTTCATGGGTTTGAGTCCTGAGTCGGGCTCTGTGCTGACAGCTCAGAGCCTGGAACCTACTTCGGATTCTGTCTCTGTCTCTCCCTGCCCCTCCCCCACTCACACTCTGTCTCTCTCTCAAAAATAAACAAACATTAAAAGTTTTTTAGAAAATGAATCTAGACACAGGCTTTACGCTTTTCACAGCCAGTTCAAAATGGATCATACACAGGCCTAAATGTAAAAAGCGAAACTATAAAACTCCAGAGGGAACATAGGAGCAAATCGAGATGACCTCAAGCATGACAATGACTCTTAGGTACGACACTAAAGTCAAGATCCATGAAAGAAGTAGATAAACTGTTCTTCGTAGAAATTTAAAACTGTTCCATGAAGGCCACTGTCAAGAGAATAAGAAGAGAAGTCATGGGCCAGGACATAATATTTGCAAAAAGCATGTTTAATAGAAGATAGGAATCCAAAATATACAAAGAACTCTCAAAACTCAACAATAAGAGAACAAACACCCTGATTTAAAAATGGGCCGAAAACCCTAAGACACATCACGGAAGAAGATCTACAGATTGCGAATAAGGGTATGAAAAGATGTCCACAACATACGTTGTCAGGGAAATGCAAATTACAATAACAAGCTGCCACCCCACACCTAGTAGAGTGGCCAAAATCCAGAACACTGGCCACTCCAGATACTGGCAAGGACCTGGGCAACAGGCCTCTCATTCATGGCTGTGGGGAAACACAAAATGGTACCACACTTTGGAAGACTGTTTGGCAGGAGTGAAACGTACTCCTGCCTCAGGATCCAGCAAATCACGGTCTTTCATATTTACTCAAAAGATGTGAAAACTGGTGTCCACGCAGAAACCTGCACTCAGGTGCTCACAGCGGCTTTATTCATAATTGCCAAAACGTGGAAGGAACCAAGATGTCCTTCAGTAGGCGAATAGATAAACTGGTACGTACACACGATAGTATCTGACCCACACTAAAAAAAGCTGAGCTATCGAGCCACACCATGACACGGAGGAACTTTAAATGCATATTACTAAGTGAAAAAAGCCAGTCTGAAAAGGTTGCATATTATATAACTCTAACTATATGATATTCTAGAAAAGGCAAAACTATGGGGACAGTAAAAAGAGAAGTGTTGACAGGGGTGTGACGAGGGGAAAGGATGAATAGGCAGAACATGGAGGGTGTTCAGGGTGGCGGAAGTACTCTGTATGATACCGTAATTACGGATACATGACATTGTCAATCTGTCCAAACCCACTTACTGTGTATGACAGCAAGTGTGGATCCCAAGGTTAACTATAGACTTTGGGTGATCACGGTGCATTAATGTAGGTTCATCCTTGGTAATAAATGGAGTATCTGATGAGGAATGTGCCAAGTACGGGAGGCTGGGCATGCGTGGGGGCAGGGAGTCTACGGGAAGTTTCTACCTTCCTCTCAGTTTTGTTATCAACCTCAAACTGCTCTTTAAAACACAAAGTCCTTTTTAAACATCCATCAATCTACATTGCACTTTGAATGGGTCTCTTGCCCAAGCATGATTCTTAACACCATTTTGGTCATCTGGAAAATATTAGTTCACAGTACGCAGATCTTCCAAATGTTAACACATTTCAGCCTACAATATTAAAAACAATGTTTATTAACGTCGGCACCGATCTCATCAGAAAGATCTTTAGGTATTGGGAAGCTTTCAAGCTCATAATGATAAACACAAGTTTTCCAAAATTCTTTCACCTGAAAGTTGGATTTTTTTTCAGTGTGGTGACAGATATGTTAGTTGCTTTCCTGGAAACAATTGGCTCG
The DNA here is from genome assembly GCF_006229205.1 of Suricata suricatta. NCBI lineage: Eukaryota > Metazoa > Chordata > Mammalia > Carnivora > Herpestidae > Suricata > Suricata suricatta. The sequence goes on along the minus strand of NC_043715.1, from coordinate 26,913,198 downwards.
GCTGTCTCATTTTTAGAAAATGTCTTCCAGAGACCAAATCCGAATTACCATCGTTTGTCAGGCATTCTTGTAAGTAAAAGTGGTGTCCCGTGAAAAAGGGGGCTATTTTGGCTGGAGGCTCCGTCTTATAAGTGCGTTTCCTCCAGAAAGCCATCATCCTTTGGTTTGCTGAAGTGTCATATGCACACTTCCCATTTTATCACACAGAATATGAAAAAGATGTGTACTCGGGGTAGAAATTTTTCTTAATTCATAATTTTTACTACTTCATCAAGGACATTCTTTTTTTTCCAAATTGTTACTTAAATTCTAGTTACCATATAGTGTAATATTGTTTTCAGGAGTAGAAGTGAGTGATGCATCACTTACATATAATAACACCCAGGGCTCATCACAAGTGCCCTCCTTACTGCCCAGCACCCATCTAACCCATCCCCCACCCACCTCCCTCCATCAACCCTCAGTTTGTTCCTCATCGTAAAAGGTCTCTTATGGTTTGTTTTCCTCTCTCTTTTCTCCCTTCTTCATATGTTCATTTTAAGAATTTTGTTTCTTAAATTCCACATGAGTGAAATCATATGGTATTTGTCTTTCTCTGCCTGACTTTTTTCACTTAGCATAACACACTCTAGTTCCATCCAAATCATTGCAAATAGCAAGATTTAATTCCTTTTGATAGCTGAGTAGTATTCCATTGTCTATATCTACCACGCCTTTATTCATTCATCAGTTGATGGACATTTGGGCTCTTTCCATAGGTTGACTGTTCTTGATAATGCTGTTATAAACATTGAGGTACATGTATCCCTTCGAATCAGTGTGCAACTGCTGGGTCATAGGACAGTTCTATTTTTAACTCTTTGAAGAACCTCCATCCTGTTTTCCAGAGTGGCCACACCAGTTTGCATTCCCACCAGCAGTGGAAGGGCTCCCCTTTCTCCACATGCTCGTCAACATCCATTACTTCCCAAGTTGTTAATTTTAACTATTCTGCCCGGTGTGAGTTGGTATCTCAGTGTGGTTTTGATTTGTATTTCCCTGATGATGAGTGACGTTGAGCATCTTTTCATGTGTCTGTTAGCCATCTGGATGTCTTCTTTGGAAAGCTGTCTATTCATGTCTTCTGCCCATTTCTTAATTGGATTAGTTGTTTTTTGGGTGTTGAGTTGGATAAGTTCTTTATAGATTTTGGATAGTAACCCTTTATCAGATATGTCATTTGCAAAAATCTCCTCCCATTCTGTCAATTGTCTTTTAGTTTTCTTGATGGTTTCCTTCACTGCGCAGAAGCTTTTTACCTTGATGAGGTCCCAGTAGTTCGTTTTTGCTTTTGTTTTTGCCTCTGGTGGTGACGTGTCTAGTAAGAAGTTCCTACGGCTGAGGTCAAAGAGGTCGTTGCCTGTGTTCTTCTCTAGGATTGTGACGGTTTCCTGTCTCACACTTATGTTTTTCATCCATTTTGAATTTATTTTTGCGAATGGTGTAAGGATGTGGTCCAGGTTCATTCTTCTGCAGGTCACTGTCCAGATTTCCCAACACCATTTGTTGAGGAGACCGTCTTTTTTCCCATTGCATAGTCTTTCCTGCTCTGTCGAGGATTAGTTGACCATACAGTATGGGAAGGACATTCTGTAATTCACCACGTGAATGCATGGGGGTAAAGAACATAATGGCAGCGAGTATCGTTTGGTGTCCCTGCTTCCTGATAAGGAGCTAGTGGTTTTGTCTCCTATTGATTTTGCTCCATCTGTGCCAGCAGTCAGCACTGTTAGCAAGGCGCATAGCATCCTAGTATTGTCATGAAAGTAGTTTTGACCTTGTGGAACCACCGCAAGGGTCTCAGAGACCCCCAGAGGTGCAGAGCACCCTTTGAGAACCATTCCTGTACCCAACCCCTTCCTTATGCACTTAGGGAACCCTCAGACCATGAGAGGAGATGAGGCTTGCCCAGGGTCCCAGAGCCAGTTGAAGGCGGGGCCAAGCCTTCTGATGCCGTGTCCCTGAGATCCTGAAAGGAGGGTGACCCACTCCTTTTTGGACAGAAGCAGTATCTGATCACATCAGTGGATGGTGACAGGGCTAATACCTCCAGGGAGGGGGCGAGGAGACAGGAAGGGGTGTTAATGAATAAGCCTGACTAGAGGCACCCGTCAGCCAAACCTGCCCTCCTCCGGCCTTGCCTGTCTCCCCCACCCCCCACCCCTGCCATGTGTGTGGTGACCTGACTTCCATCTTCCTCTCCCATAATTGTGTAGCTAAGCTCTCCCAGCCGAGGCAGCTCTAATTAAACTATTCACTATCGTCGCTTCGTCACTTCGTGTTCTGAAGAGATGAAGTTGGCCATTATCACTTTTCTCTCCCTTTGACTGAGCTCTGTGTGGGTAATTTTATTCTGCCCTTGTTCATTTCTTAGAAATTTAGCCTCTCCAATTTTAGTTCTTTTCTCCTATCTTGGAACATTGTGCTCAGGAGAAAGGCGGCAGAGGGTGAGGGTATTGCAGATTCGGAAATTTCTGTCCCGTTCACCTTAAAGTTTATGTTTGACTGAACAGTGCCTGCTTGGTGGCTCAGCTGTCCCCTGCACTCCTGTCTAGGAGAGACTCCCAGGAGGGACGGACTGGCAGGTCTGGACCCACCAAAGACAGAAAGGCACTAATAGAGAGTGGCGCTACATAAGGCTGTCCCTAAGTGGGTGATGACCGGAGCTATGGCCCAGCGTGATTCTCCACGTCATCCTCGGGGATCTGAGGTGGTCAGAAGCCTTGGTGACATAAACATACTATTGTCCCCTGAGGACCTGGGCATCCCCCTGACTCTTCCAGTCACCTGCATGGCACACCCATCTGCGCTCGGGCAGGCCTGCACTGTCTGGGGTGCCAGGCTCCGCCCCAGGCCCTCACCCGACTCTGCTCCAGCCTCAGCGCTGTCCTGCCCAGCTGCGGGCTGACTCCTGCCCTTTACCCAGCCTGGCACTGGACATCCTGCCGGGGCGGCCTTGGGAGACACACAAAATGAAACAGCTTCATGTGAGCCTGGCAGAGTTGGGGGCGGGCACTGGAAGCCCGGGGCACAACGCTAAGGTCCCTGCAGAGGAGCCAAGGGCCAGGGAAGCACAGAGAGAGTGAGTGTCCCAGGCCCCACACACAGGGAACATCAGCATGTGCTCTGTGGGACTGTCAGAGCTGCCCCACCATGGGCCCTAGGCGCCTCCACGGAGGTGACCCGTTCACGCCTAAACAGCTGTTCAGGACAGAAGCCCCACCAAGATGGAGTCTGTGTGGAAGCCCTAAGGTGGCTGTTTTCAGTTTAACGTCTAAGCGTTACACGGACCTCCAAGCCCCACCATTGTCCTCAGGCCCTGCCAATGGCAGTGGGGGAGCATCTGACACCCTCTAGGACCCTTTGATTAGGATCTCTGCCCTCCCCCCTTTAATTTCCGGCCCAAAGAAGACCAGTCTTTGAACTGTGCCCTACTTTCTGGGCATCGCTGACCCCCTGGCTGCCGTGACATACCCCTCCCACACACCCCCACCCACACAGTTTCTCCATAAGGCCCAGCCCCGACTCACTGGCTGCCAGGAAGCATTCCGTTGATGTGTCCGATACCCCCACTGGACTGCAGGCTTGGGCGGGGCGGGGGCCAGGTCCTGCTGGCGGACGGGTCCCCAGCTCCCGGCCCTGGGCTCAGCCTGGGAAGACACTCGGCCAGCGTGTGGTGAAGAGACGCTCCCTGGAGTAGCACCGGCTCCCTTCTCCTAACTTGGGCCAGGGCCAGGCTTAGGAAACCACACCAATTGCAGGGGTTAACAGATGGTTTCTGAGTGGAAACTTCTAGATGTCGAATGTTGGAACCAGTGAAAGGGTCTCCGAGGACTTGGGCCACTGTCACCCTCACAGGCCCTGGTGCTTGAAGATACACAGTAAGCCAGAGGGAAGAACTGCTTCTAAATAATTGTAAGATCCAAAGGTTTTGAGGCTGGAAAGAGTGTGATCCTTCAGAAAACTCAAGCCTTCTCCACATTCGCAGGAGGCAGCCTGGGCCCCAAACAGAGAAGGTTCCCAGCAGGGCCTGGGACAAATCCCTGAAGATTCCAGGCCCCTGACAAAGACGGGGGCCCTGGGCAGAGGGAGGAAGAGTCAAGGGGGCAGTTCCCCCCTGATGTGTTTGGGGTACCATCTACCAGGCTGAGGAGATTCAGGCAGTTCATTTTTTTTTTAATGTTTATTTACTTTTGAGAGAGACTGTGTGCGCATGCATGCATGTACAAGCTCGGGGAGGGACAGAGACTGAGGGGGACAGAGGATCCAAAGCCGGCCCTGTGCTGATGGTGCGGAGTCCAGTGCGGGGCTCGAACTCAACAAAACCATGAGATCATGACCTGAGCCAAAGTTGGATGCTTAACCAACTGAGCCACCCAGGCGCCCCCAGCGGTATATTCTTTTTATGCTAAATGTGAAAGTTCTTAAGGCCGAGACTACACTCATTAGTGAGTGTTCAATGGATAAATGGGTGAATGGGTGGGTAGCTAGGTAGATCAAGGAGGGTGAAGGGCACGGGGGCAGCAGTGAGTAATTAAGGGACAGACAGGCGCTGTTGAAGGGTAGAAGGGAGGCAAGGGGCCGGGTGGGTGGATGTGGACATGAGTGAATGGATGAAGAGGGTAGATGTCATAACGGGTGGATGGGTGGGTGGATGGATGATGGTTGATGGGTAGGCATCCCAGATAGGTAGTATAGGGATGGATGGATGGGCAAATTTGAAAGGAGGCAAGACTGGAAACCATCAAATCCTTGGTTCTGCACATCTTTCTGGGGAACCAGTAGGGTTCCCTTCCCTGGGGCAGGTGGTAGACCTATGTCATGCCCCAGAGACCCTGTGAACTGACAGCATGCTGTAGGCACCGGCCTTACTAAGACCTTCAGCCCAAGTGAAGAAAGAGCCCTAAGGATGCCGGCCCCCACCCACCAAATGCCTGTAGTGCCCCAACTGTCACCACTAAAACACCTCACAAATGTCTACGCGGCCCCTGGGTGGATCCACTTCACTCAGAGTCACAATGAGGGAGCCACCTGCCAGCCCCGGGCCAGGAAAGCAAGCCCCACCCCCTGCACCCTGCAGGGAGCGGCCCCTCTTGCCACCGCAGCCCCCACTGTCCCCTGGCCCCCGCTGCAGGGAGGAAGGGAGGGCTCTCCCCTGTGTGAGAGAGAGAGAGCATGACTGCCAAGCTGCCCCAGGTGCACGGGCCTGTGTGGAGTGGGCGGCCGGTTACTGAGTGTCCACAAGGCCCCCCACGCACCATTCTCCGCCAGCTGGGATTGCAGTGCGGTCACCAGGCCTCCACCAACTGGGGCCTCTGTGCCTCTTCCCCTTGAGAAACAGGGTCGGTAGCCCTGAGGAAGACAGCGACGCCCACTGCTCCTGGCCCTGCCCTGACCCGTCTTTTGCGCGCTCCCGGCGGTCTGCCCTTGTTCCCACTCCGGTTGGCCTGTGTGCTCCTGCCCCCTGGCGGGGGCCGGGACAACTGCAGCGCGCGGGGCGGGGTCAGGTGGAGGCTTATCCCTGCAATTTAAGGGAGTACTGCGTGTATGTGCGCGTGCGCATGCACACGCATGTGCTCACACCTCGCTTGGCCCAGAAGATGGGAGATGGAGCAAAACTCTGAAAGATCCAAAGCAGCTCCTCAAACGGAAGGGGTTATTATTATAATTACTGTGATTATTGTTATCAAGAGGATCGTGCTTGCCTGAAAAGTCTTGTACAAAAAGCAGGCTTATTTTATGTCAGCTTGCTGTTTATGTCTGAGGGACTTCATCTTTGCTTATAATAACTAGCATTTGCAGGGCTCTTTGTGTTGCAAAGCTGTGTCCCATCCTCAGCCCGGTTCATCTGCACGGACAGCCCTGGGAGGTAGGAACTAATCAGGGAGCGGAGGCTCGGAGAGGTTCCACAGGCGGTCCAAGGTCGCGGGGCTAGAAAGCTGCAGAGCCAGGACGTGAACCTGGGTCACCTCACTGAAAAGAACTATTCTCTCCCCCACCACATCCTTTGCGTCCCATCGCCTGCGAGGGAAGAGGCTTTTATTGTGCCTTTGCTGCAAGCCTTTTTGGCACTGTTTACTGAAAAGTGCACACTGCCCTGAAGAGAAGGGAAAGGTTTTGAAGAACCAAGTATTAGACTCAAGTGCAGGTAACCGCCCCGGTTCCGGCCGATGAGTGCACGTGCGCACTGGCAAGCCCCTGGCAGCGCCTGGCGGTGAATGGAAGTGTGCGGTGTTCATTCGGTGGCTGGGCTGGGCTGACGCCAGCTTACCGTGGTCAGCGCTCACCGCCACCCCCCACCCCTCCCGGCGCTGTGCCACGCACCAGCCACCTCTCGGCAGGGGTGAGCACGAGATGCCAAGGTAGAGAAGTCAGTGCAGGGAGCTGTCTTCGGGCCTGGCAGCTAGGAGCCCTCCCCGCTCCTTGTCGTATAGGTCCCGGCTCCTGCAATGAGCTGGGGACTGCAGACGGCTCTCTGGAAGTAGAGTTCCCCCCACTCCTGGACCCCAGTCAGGAGTCCCACTGATGACACTGACAGTGCCCGGATTGCCCCTTGGGTCTCAGGTGCTGCTTCCCAAGCACCCACGTGGCCGGTCGCCACCAGCACAGGTCCTTGTCACGGGAGGCCCCTGTGTACTATCAGTTTAGGGCCAGAGCCACCCCACCACCGCCCTGGCACCCTGCTCCCCAGCAATGGCCCGGGGCAGCCCGCCTCTGGGAAGTACCCTGTGCTGAGTTTCCCAGCCCACCCGGTGATGGAGGCATCCCCTGGACCCTGTCTCCACATGCGCCTCCCTCCCTCTCCCTGCCTACTCCCTTTCTCCAAGATGCTCACGGATACAGTTTTCCAAGGGGGTTCTCCAGAGTTATGGGGGCCCCAGCAGTGCATCACCTCCACCTAGAGCAGCTTCAGGCCACTTATATATCAGCATGATGAGCAAGATACCATGGTAATGCTATTTTTAAATCACTGATGTGGAGGGGCGCCTGGGTGGCTCAGTCAGTTGAGCGTCTGACTTTTGATTTCAGCTCAGGTCATGATCCCAGGGTCATGGGGTTGCGCCCTGTGTCTGGCTCCACACCGAGTGTAGGGCCTGCTTGAGATTCTCTCTCTCTCTCTCTCTCTCTCTCTCTCTCCCTCCCACTTCTCTCTTCCCCTCTACCCATCTACCCCACTCGTGCTCTCTCTGAAAAAAAAAAAAAAAAGAATCTCTCAGACACCCTCTGCTCTCCAGAGCCTCCTGATCCTAAGGCGAGAGGAAAGGTACCTTACCCACATTCGCGCTCTGAACGCACCATCAGGCCATGCCCCGGAACGTTCCACCCCGTTACGCACGCATCGCCAGAGCAGGCAGGTTGGCCTCCTGGGCTCTCCGCGGCCCCCCAGCAGTGTCGGCGGAGAGACCGTGCACCGCCCACCCCTCCGTTTCATCCCTGTGCTCGTGCCCTCCGTTTGCTCACACGACAGCTCTGTGAAGAATATGATGGTTCCGTAATCCCCGTTTCTCGGGTGAGGACATTGAGCCTCACTCACAAAGATTAAAGCCCAGATGGGCTCCGGAGCCTGTGGCCAAAGCCCCCAGAAGGCCGCCTGGAGCAGGGCTGAGAGAGCGGGCAGCCGCAGAGGACAAGCTTTTCCGGCGTGGGGGGCACGAGCACTGGCCGCTGCACCAGGGCAGTCCGAGCGTGTGCCTTCCTCAGAAGTCGGCTCCGCGTTCTCCACTGAGTATGACTCTGGGGGTCCGGCCTGCTGAGTCTGTGTTAGTCCCCGTGTGTCGTGTGTCATACTTCCTATTGCCTAGACAGCCAGGCATGCTGTGGCAAGTGGTGACAGCGCTATGGGGACTGTAGCAGAGGCAGAGGTGCTGGAAAACATCCCTGCTGCTGGCCCAGGAGGAGACCTGGATGGGAAGGTCGGGCCCAGTGTGAGCGCTGTCCCCTGGGCCCCCGAATACAGGCAGACAAACGGAGAAGAGCCTCCTCTGACTCTATTGATTGCCGTTGAGCTTGGCACCCACAGGGCTAGGCCCAGCCTCGCACCCGCCATCCCCCAGAGCAAATTGGCAAGGCCCCTCCTCCCCTTCCAAGCCTGACCCTTCATACCCTTCCTTCCTACCCATTTCCTTCCCTTTCGTTCAGGGGCTGGGCTGGGACCAGTGAGTCCTCAGCTCGGGCCTCAGGTCCAAGTAAAGAGGCTCTTGATGAGAAGCTGGTAGGGAAGGTTGACCTTGGCTCCAGGCTGTCCTACTTACTAGCTGAATGGTCTTGGGCATGTTTTCTCACCTCAGAGCCTTTGTCTCTCCATCTGCCAAATGGGATGGTGACCTGTAGGGTTATTGTGATGATTAAATTAGGTATAAATATTGACGAAATCAACCAGATGAGAAGCATCAGGGAACAGAGGATGGAGTGAGAAATTGGGGCCGTGCCTGATAAAATGCCAAGGGCCCATTCGTCCCACAAATGTCACTAAGCAACAGCTATGTACAAAGCACGGTGTGAGACCTGGGGTACTGTGAAAAATCAGGAAACTTCCTGCCCTGAGGGACAGGCACGTCTGACACCAGCTGTGGGGACAGACTGCCTGGGGGCATCGAGGACCGCTGTCCTGAGGAAGTGACATTTGAGATGGGGAAGAGCCCAGGCACTGGTCATCTGGGCCACAGAGCACCGTGTGGTGGGATGACCCTGGTTTATTTGCTCGGCAGAAAGGAGGGCTGTGTGTTTGGAGCCCCGAGAAAGAGGAAAGTTGGGAGGAGATTGGAGCAGAGGGGTGGGCGGGGGCTTGGAGGTCAAGGTAATGAGTGTGGAATTGAGGCCTGATGAGAGCCTGCTGCAAGAGTCTAAACAGCGAGAGTTATTGTACCCATTGAGTTAGGTTTGACTGTGAATATCTGATCCCTGAAAAATAATGACTTCAATAATATATTTATTTTAAAATAAAAAACGAAACATTATCAAAGTTAAATTAAAAAACAAACAAGTTATCAAGGACCTAGGCTGTTTTCATATCACTGTTCTACTGTTCCTAGGGTATAGACTTTGTCTTCACCATCCAAGTTGGCTGCTAGAGCTCCAGCCATCACATCCAAGTTCCAGCTTCAGGAAGGAGGAAGTGAGAGAAAAGGGTACAACTTTCCTTTAAAAAAGGCATTCTTAGGGGTGCCCTGGTGGCTCAGTCAGCTGAGCAACCATCTCTTGATTTTGGCTCAGGTCATGATCCCAGGGCCCTGGGATCAAGCCCCATGTTGGGCTCTCGGCTGAGCCCAGAGCCTACTTGGGATTCTGTCTCTCTCACCCTCTGTCCCTCTTCCCCATTCGCTCACTTTCTCTCTCTCTAAAATAATACATACACACACACATACATACATAGGGCACTCTCCTTTGGTGTATGTCTCATTGGGTAGAACTTGTCACTTGGTCACACCGAGCTGCCCGCGAAGTTAGGAAACGCAGTCTTTTACTTGGATGTCAGTGTGCTCGGTTCTCTTTCTTTTAATCTTTTATTGGTATATTTTTTATTTATTTTTGAGAGACAGAGAGAGAGTGTGAGCAGGGGAGGATCAGAGAAAGAGGGAGACACAGAATCTGAAGCAGGCTCCAGGCTCTGAGCTGTCAGCACAGAGCCTGATGCGGGGCTCGAACCCACAAACTGCGAGATCATGACCTGAGCCGAAGCCAGACACTTAACTGACTGAGCCACCCAGGCGCCCCTCGGTTGTCTTTCTAACAGGAGACGATGTCAGGAGGAGATGAACAGCCTCCTGCTGACTGCCGTGTGAGGAGCAGACCAGAGAGGAGAGGGAGGCAGGGAG